>NC_079492.1:126445526-126748556 GCF_020520425.1 Spinacia oleracea
GTTCATAGAATGGCCGTTGTGTGCGGTCCATTAATCAGTTTGCTTGAATCTTTTTTTTTTTTGAGCAATGACTGATTTTGAATAGTTTGCTTAGAAGCTTGATAGGGTTCAGGCCCATTCACTAGGTGGGCTCAAACATCGTACCCTTTCGATTGTTCAAACATTTGCTTCGAGATTTTTTTTTATTTTGCTATGGTTGTTTCGTAGCTTGGAGCCCCCAAGTATGCATGTTGGGATGCTTCCTTTTGGCGTACGATTTTTGTAGGTTCCTTCGAGAAAGGTGCTTTGGGGTTCCGCTCGTGTAGGTGCGAGCTATCCCTTCCGTGGTAGGTAATATTTTGCTACCTTTAATCCTTAATGTAGAAGTCGTGTGGCTTGTATTTTGAATTTGGGCGATAAGTAGTCTTGGCCTCTTTTACACGTGCTCTTGGTCGTGCCTACATTAGTGCAATATGCCTTACTCTTTTTACAGCTCGTACCGTGGGATGGTTGAACTTATGGTGCGCCGTAGGCAACATGTATTAGAACATTTCTCCAGGTGTTGGGGTATCATTTGCATTAGAGTATTTCATCATGCCTTGTTCAGATGCTTGAATAAGTGTGGCACCTTCTGCGTGGGTTTGCACGGCTTATTACTTCGTTCGATGCGAGGATTCGTAGGTGTTTCTTTCTTATTTTTATTTCTGGGCAAAACTTGGCTAGCAGAAAGATTCAGCGCCCAGGCTGGGGCGTTAAAGATATCGGCGCCCAGCTCTGGGCGTTGGAAATGATTTCTGCGTATATTTTGACAGTTCTTATCCTTGATTTCTTTCTTTCGCTTTTGCTTTGGAACGAGGTAGACTGTGTAACGGGCGCTTATAGGGCGAGCGTTAGGTGCAGTAGTTTGATCGGAGTTTTGGTGACTCGCGATTTTCAGTTACCCTTGTTAGTGGGGTGGCTTTATATATTCTAAGTAGTGCTTAGAATTTGGGAGGGGTTGTAGCCATTCTAAGGTTCGTTTTGCATGATTAGTCCTTAGGATCGTGCCCCTATGATGTATGTATAGCATTAGCGTCGAGAATTTGCGATAAAATAGTCATTTCGAGCATTTTTAGAGTGTTTTTCTCAAAAGCCCCCAATTGTAGCTACGGGATTGGCTTGGTGCTATAATGCTTTGCATACGTTTTTATGCATTCATGGTGACACGGATCATGAATAGTTTGAACCAGACTCGTTTAGTGCGAGGTATGTTCGAGTAGTGATTTGCTACTTCTCTTGTAAATGTCGTATTGTGCGACATTGCCATGGTCAAGGTAGTCACATGTCGAAGTGTGCCTTGACAAAAAGCTAGGTGCCTTTCTTTACCCATAATCATATTTAAAAATCTTTTTGACTCACTTGCAACGTTGAGATAGACGCATACTAAGCTTAAACCAACGACACTTTATTATGTTCGAAGAAGTCTTTAAAAATCATTTGAAAATTATTTAAAATCCGAGTCTTACTGTGTACAATCCGAGGTGTCCTAAGTAGGTTGACTTATAGAAGGGTTCGTACAGGATTACATGAGTGAATCAAAATACTGTTACGATTTTTGGAATGCTGTCTAAGGATTTGCTGCAGGAAGCCAGGGTGCAGGCGTCAAGATATTAGTTGTGCCCGTTCGGCATATACTTTAGGCTTTTAGGGCCATCTTTTCCAGAATTGCGGGAATATAAACCGTTTTAAAATTGACTTAGATTTACTTGGTGTATGTCCGTACAAAAGGTCAAGGTATACTTAGTTCTTTCCCTAGCTCTCTCATTTCAGTTTTTTAGGCCCCCGTTGCTGTTATGTCTTCCCATTAATAATGCTTTCAGATTTCGATTTTATATGCCCGTGTCATACGTCTGAGTAAGGTGAGCCTTGGTTAAGTGCCAAGTCCTATTGACAATGTCTGTTTGTTTTTTTTCAAAGGGGATTCGCAAGCATTTGAATTACCATGAACGGGTGCCCTGAGTTCGATGGAACGATGGGGCAATGCCGTAGACCAATTCTCTTTATTGCAAGCCTACTGCCTTTACTACTTGTTGGCGATTATGACTGTGTCTAGTGGTGAAAGAAGGTCTTTAAGCGAACGACTATGTCTAGTGGTGAAAGAAAGTCTTTAAGTGGGTTAGTTCGCTTTTAGGGAGGGTCAAGTCGAGTACTTTAGAGGTCATGGGCGCTTACGCTAGCCCCCATTCGATTGAGGCAAGGCGATCTTTTGAGTCCTGGCTAAGTGCCTAGGAGTGTGAGTGCTCCTTCTAGCAAGGGTACGTGCCCTTATTATTTTTCGATGTGTGCTCATTAATTTTGGCATCTTGATGACTTGGATTCTTCCTTTGACTTAAATTTTTCTTTCGACTTGATTGCAAATAATTAAATTTCAATAAGGGACTTCTATTTTGTATTCTTGTTTTTCTATAGGCTTTAATATTTTTGCAAATTGGTTGGACCGAATCATGGATTGCCTACGTATCCGCCTTAAATAGATTTAATTTGGAATCAGGTCTTGCGTAGTTCTTAGCCTAGAAAATGGTTTCTTAGAATGCCGAATTCGATAAGTATGTTCTGGGGTGGAAACATATTATTTGAAACGGTAGAATAAGTGAAGTTTATTATTATTTTAATCTGCTGCCTTGCCGTAAGCCAAAAATTTGTTTTATATTTTTTTTGATTGAGTACATGAATTTTTTTTGGTGGTACGTATATCTGAATACGTGTTGTACCCCTCCAAGTGTTCGTTATTTTTCCGTGCATGTGCGGATAAAATGACGAGCACTTCTGGACAAATTTAGCAAGCAGAGATATTCGACGCCCAGGCTGGGGCGCTAAAGATTTCGGCGCCCAGCTATGGGCGCTGAAAATGACTTCTGGGAGGATCTTTTTTGGTGCGCTAAATGCTTCTTTTCTTTTTTAGACTAACTTTAGAGGCGCTTTGCAAAGTTTCTTTTTTATTATTTATTTATTTTTTTTGTACTTTTCATTTGTTTTCTTTTTTATTCGTGACTCAAGACGGTTTGAAAGATGGGTTGAATGAGATAGGATAATTTGTATAGGTAAGCACGAGGATTATATCTGCTAGGACTCACAATTTGCAGCCTCAAGCTAGTGTCATGAGTTTACATCTGCCAAGGCCAATGAGTAGCATGGGGACGGCTCAAGGGTATATCAACAGGATGTATCCACACAAGTTATATGGTCGTTATGCTAGTGGTGGTGTAAGAGCAGGTAATGGGTATGACGCACGTGTCAATGACCGTGCGTGGTTTGTGGTTGACAATAAGTTCAAGAACAAGAGTCGAGGTAATGGTTTCTTGGGTTATGGCAATGAGAACATGGATGGGTTAAATGAGCTGAACAGGGGCCCTAGAGTGAAGGCGTCTAAGAGCATAAGGATTGGAAATGGTAGACATCGTAGAATTTTATGTAGCTTTTTTGGCATGATTTGGATTGGTTGACTCAGTTCTTTTCCTTCGTTCACCTTGGTAACTTCCGCACCTTGGAAGGTACGGGCTAAGTATTTCATGGCCCGCTCTTTTCGCTCTCCCTTTTATCTTTCTTTTTGAGTATTTCATGGCTTGCTCTTTTCGCTCTCCCTTTTCTCTTTCTTTTTCCTTGGGATTTCTCCCCAACATAAATCCTTCAAATTCTTTTTTATTTGGGCTAAAAAGTAGATGGTTGTGGTCTTTGAGTCACGAGGCGAGACTGAGTGAGCCTCGTTTGGTAGGCCTATAGTGGACCTTTAACTTTAGTAGGCCTAGGGTGGACCTTTAAATTTTCTTACTTTGCAAGCGTATTAAGTCGTTTCTTTAAAATGCGCAAATAGCGTAGATTCAAAATGTTATTTTTACCTTATTGAAATTTAACGAAAGAATTACATCGAAAATAACCTTTTTTGCTTCTTTTCAGACTCCTGTTTCTGGGATTTAATTGGAAGTTGTGATTTAGACTCAAACTTTCATTAATCTTTCTGATTATAACCCGTGTATGAATACAAGGAGGTGGCCTAGACTCAAAATAATGACGTGGCGTAAGCCTATAATACTTGACCAAGCGACTCTCAGACTTAGGGTAATTGGACCATAACTTTCGTTGGTTGACACTTTAGATTTTAACCCTTGGGTGTTCATTTGTCATGCGCCATTTCGCTTAATGTTGGCAAGGTAGTTAGTTGGGGAGATCGAATTTTTATTTTTGCAAGACTAGAATCATTAGTGCGGCTTCTCTCTTAGTGTGTATTGCTTTACCCCAATGGTAGCCTTATGGTATGCCGATTTGGGTATTTTCATGGTTGGTCATGTTGCATTCATGGAAAATCTTTTAGTCTATACTTAGTAGTATTTCAAGGAGCGAGTGACTCGAGAGGACTATGATAGTCGTGACCCAATGTGATTATAAGCCTTGGGGCCATTAATTTTTTCTTTGCCAATGGTATTAACACCTTAGGTTCACTTTGGGGGTTGTGCGACTATGGGGGAATGATTTCCAGAACGTGACCGTTTCCATTTTGCAAATACTATAATATATTCTTTTTATTGGTGAGAGAGAGTGTTGAGGCCGTGGATTCCTAGCAAGGGATTGTTAGGTTATGATACATATGACATTTACATAGATCATGCGGAAACAACCATTAACCCAGGAAACATATTATTTACACATAATCATATAGCATAATTAGATGCATACTCTTTGTTGCGTGCCTTCCCTAGCTGCGCCCGAACCGAACAAGAACAAGTCTTTTAGGACTCCAAGTGTCGTCCCTCCGTAGAAAGTCCACAGCACGTCCGGATCCGCCTTAAGATTGACCAACTAGAATCGCCCTTAAGGTACTAGAAAATTCGGCACTTTTATGAGCAAGATGTGTTTTAATTTTCTCTCAAAAAACTCACTTTTGAATACTTTGAAACTTGTATATAAATTATGACCCCTAGGCCTTTATTTATAGAGTTATGGAAAAGGAATCGTAATCCTAGTAGGATGCGAATTAATTGGAATTAGAATTCTACATGAATTCTACTTAATCAATTTATCCAATAGGAATAGACATTTAATCATACACTGACTCTTGCAGATTCAGGAATCTCGCATGAGCTCAAACTCACACACACACGGCAGCCACAAGGGCTGCCCACGCATGCGAGCAGCAGCCCACGCAGCGCGGCCCACGCATGCGCGGCCTTGTGCGCGCTGGGCTGTGGCGTGCGTGCTTGCTGGGCGATGGCCTGGCTTCGTGCTGGGCCTTCGTCCGGCAGGCCTCGTCCGATGCTAATTCGTACGATACGCTTCCGATTAAATTTCCATTTCCGGAATCTATTTCCGATACGAACAATATTTAATATTTCCGATTCCGGAATTAATTTCCGTTTCGAACAAATATTTAATATTTCCGTTTTCGGAATTATTTTCCGATTCCGGCAATATTTCCGATTCTGACAATATTTCCGTTTCCGGCAATATTTCCGATTCTGGTAATATTTCCATTTCCAATAATATTTTCCGATACGTACCATGTTTCCGTTTCCGGTAACATCTACGACTTGGATAATATTCATATTTCCGATACGATCCATATTTCCGTTTCCGGCAATATCATCGTTTCCGGAGTATTCATTTCTTGCCTGTGACGATCTTAGCTCCCACTGAAACCAAGATCCGTCGGTTCCGAATATTCATAGATGGAGTATTTAATGCCATTAAATACTTGATCCGTTTACGTACTATTTGTGTGACCCTACGGGTTCAGTCAAGAGTAAGCTGTGGATTAATATCATTAATTCCACTTGAACTGAAGCGGCCTCTAGCTAGGCATTCAGCTCACTTGATCTCACTGAATTATTAACTTGTTAATTAATACTGAACCGCATTTATTAGACTTAACATAGAATGCATACTTGGACCAAGGGCATTATTTCCTTCAGTCTCCCACTTGTCCTTAGGGACAAGTGTGCATTTCCTAATTCCTTTGTCGCTCGATGCTTGCTCTTGAACATAAGGTAAGAGTTGTCATCCTTATTATGTCCAGAGGTGTTCCTCGGTTTCAGAGTTCAACTGATCAAATAAACAGATAATCATAGCCTATGATTCATCCGAGCACGGCCATGCATTTCACAGTTTCTAGCTCTCCGAGTGGCCTTGTACAACTTTTAAGCATCTCATCCCGATTTATGGGAGGACAATCCCAATCTTGCGATCTTGAGATTAGACTTCGTTTGATAGGTGATTACCTGAGCGTTGCCTTTATAGCCTCCTTTTACGGTGCGACGGTTGGTCAACGTCAAAGCAACCAGTTCTCAAACAAGTAATCTCAAATCACTCAGGTATTGAGGATTTAGTGTCTAATAATTTAATGAAATTTACTTATGACAGACTTTCATCTCTTACAGTAAAGTTTCATAGGTCTTGTCCGATACTAGTCTTCCCAAAGTAAGTATCTGTGCAAATGATTATGACATTGCCATGTCCACATAGTTCAAGAAACAGAACTACTAGTCATCTTGCACTCTAATCGTCTAACGTTTTCTATGCGTCCAATTTTATAGAAAACTCCGATTAGGGACCATCTTCAACCTTTGACATTCAAGTTCACTTGATAGACATTTCTTAGTCACAGGACTGGTCCTGACAGTCTATCTTGAATATATCGTCAAGTTGAAGGGACTCATCATTTAATAAACCACAAATTAAATGGAAAAATGAATTTCTTTCATTTATTGTGAATGATTAACCAATAATGTTTTACAAAGATTTAAACTCTAAAACTTTAAAACATTAAACAGAGACATCAAAGCCATTCTCCAATATGCTTGATTCCCATAGCTGCAGTGTGCGAGTTGTGCTTCGCTTGCGGCAGAGGTTTAGTTAATGGATCTGATATGTTGTCATCAGTTCCAATTTTGCTTATCTCGACTTCTTTTCTTTCAACGAACTCTCGTAGAAGGTGAAATCTACGAAGTACATGCTTGACTCTCTGGTGGTGTCTAGGCTCTTTTGCCTGTGCAATAGCTCCGTTATTATCACAATACAGGGCTATTGGTCCTTTAATGGAGGGGACTACACCAAGTTCTCCTATGAACTTCCTTAGCCATATAGCTTCCTTTGCTGCTTCATGTGCAGCAATGTACTCCGCTTCAGTTGTAGAATCCGCAATGGTGCTTTGCTTAGCACTTTTCCAGCTTACTGCTCCTCCGTTGAGGCAGAAGACAAACCCAGACTGTGATCTGAAATCATCTTTGTCGGTTTGGAAACTTGCGTCCGTATAGCCTTTAACAATTAATTCATCATCTCCACCATAGACCAGGAAGTCATCTTTGTGCCTTTTCAGGTACTTCAGAATGTTCTTGGCAGCAGTCCAATGCGCCTCTCCTGGGTCTGACTGGTATCTGCTCGTAGCACTGAGTGCGTACGCAACATCCGGGCGAGTACATATCATAGCATACATTATTGAACCAATCAATGATGCATATGGAATCCCATTCATTCGTCTACGCTCATCAAGTGTTTTTGGGCACTGAGTCTTGCTTAGAGTCATTCCATGAGACATGGGTAGGTAGCCTCGCTTGGAGTCCGCCATCTTGAACCTATCAAGCACCTTATTGATATAAGTGCTTTGACTAAGTCCAATCATCTTTTTAGATCTATCTCTGTAAATCTTGATGCCCAATATGTACTGTGCTTCCCCTAGATCCTTCATCGAAAAACATTTCCCAAGCCAAATCTTGACAGAGTTCAACATAGGAATGTCATTTCCGATAAGCAATATGTCGTCGACATATAATACTAGGAAAGCAATTTTGCTCCCACTGACCTTCTTGTATACACAAGATTCGTCTGCGTTCTTGATGAAACCAAAGTCACTGACCGCTTCATCAAAACGTATATTCCAGCTCCTGGATGCCTGCTTCAATCCGTAGATTGATTTGTTTAGCTTGCATACCTTTTTAGCATTCTTTGGATCCTCAAAACCTTCAGGCTGTGTCATAAACACAGTTTCTGTTAAAACGCCGTTTAAGAAAGCAGTTTTGACATCCATCTGCCATATTTCGTAATCGTAATATGCAGCGATTGCTAACATTATTCGAATAGACTTTAGCATTGCAACTGGTGAAAAGGTTTCATCGTAATCCACACCGTGGACTTGCCTGTAACCTTTTGCAACCAATCTAGCTTTGAAAACTTCAAGTTTCCCATCCTTGTCCTTTTTCAGTTTGAAAACCCATTTGCTTCCAATGGCTTGGTAGCCATCTGGCAAATCGACCAAATCCCATACTTGGTTTTCAGACATGGAGTCTAATTCAGATTGCATGGCTTCTTGCCAT
Organism: Spinacia oleracea; assembly: GCF_020520425.1. Taxonomy (NCBI): domain Eukaryota; kingdom Viridiplantae; phylum Streptophyta; class Magnoliopsida; order Caryophyllales; family Amaranthaceae; genus Spinacia; species Spinacia oleracea. The sequence goes on from NC_079492.1 coordinate 126,453,845, forward strand.
TGCTTGGAGCTAGGGCTCGTCATAGCTTGCTTGTAAGTCGCAGGTTCATCACTTTCAAGTAATAGAACGTCATAGCTCTCGTTCGTCAAAATACCTAAGTACCTTTCCGGTTGAGATCTATATCTTTGCGATCTACGCGGGGTAACATTTCTAGATTGACCATGATTCTCACCAGATTCTTCTAAAGGTCTCTGAGTTTCATCCTGAATGTCATCTTGAGCATTCTCTAGAGTTTGTTGTTCGACTCGAATTTCTTCGAGGTCTACTTTTCTCCCACTTGTCATTTTGGAAATGTGATCTTTCTCCAAAAAGACACCATCTCGAGCAACAAACACTTTGTTCTCAGATGTATTGTAGAAGTAATACCCCTTTGTTTCCTTTGGATAGCCCACAAGGATACATTTGTCAGATTTTGGATGAAGTTTGTCTGAAATTAATCGTTTGACGTATACTTCACATCCCCAAATCTTAAGAAAAGACACATTTGGAGGCTTTCCAAACCATAATTCGTATGGAGTCTTTTCGACAGCTTTAGACGGAGCTCTATTTATAGTGAGTGCAGCTGTATTTAGTGCATGTCCCCAAAATTCTAATGGAAGTTCGGCCTGACCCATCATTGACCTGACCATGTCTAGCAAGGTTCTGTTCCTCCGTTCTGACACACCGTTCCATTGTGGTGTTCCAGGAGGAGTCAATTCTGATAGAATTCCACATTCTTTCAGATGGTCATCAAATTCATAGCTCAGATATTCACCGCCTCTATCAGACCGCAGTGCCTTAATCTTCTTGCCTAATTGATTCTCTACTTCACTCTGAAATTCCTTGAATTTGTCAAAGGATTCAGACTTATGCTTCATTAGGTAGACATAACCATACCTACTGAAGTCATCAGTGAAAGTGATAAAGTAGCTGAAACCACCTCTAGCATTTGTACTCATTGGTCCACATACATCTGTATGGATTAAACCCAATAGTTCATTTGCTCTTTCTCCAACTTTAGAGAAAGGTTGCTTTGTCATTTTGCCAAGTAAACATGATTCGCATTTACCATAATCCTCTAAGTCAAATGGTTCTAGAATTCCTTCCCTTTGAAGTCTTTCTAAGCGTTTCAAGTTTATATGGCCTAATCGACAATGCCACAGATAGGTGAGATCTGAATCATCCTTTTTGGCCTTTTTGGTATTTATGTTATATACTTGTTTGTCGTGATCTAATAAATAAAGTCCATTGACTAATCTAGCAGATCCATAAAACATCTCTTTAAAATAAAACGAACAACTATTGTCTTTTATTATAAAGGAAAATCCCTTAGCATCTAAGCAAGAAACTGAAATGATGTTTTTAGTAAGACTTGGAACATGGAAACATTCTTCCAGTTCCAAAACTAGCCCGGAGGGCAACGACAAATAGTAAGTTCCTACGGCTAATGCAGCAATCCGTGCTCCATTTCCCACTCGTAGGTCGACTTCTCCCTTGCTTAACTTTCTACTTCTTCTTAGTCCCTGTGGATTGGAACATAAGTGTGAGCCACAACCTGTATCTAATACCCAAGAAGTTGAATTAGCAAGTATACAGTCTATAACGAAAATACCTGAAGATGGAACGACTGTTCCGTTCTTCTGATCTTCCTTTAGCTTCAAGCAATCTCTCTTCCAATGCCCCTTCTTCTTGCAGTAGAAGCATTCGGATTCAGAAGTGGGTTGACTGACCTTCCTCTTTGCAGATTTGGCGCCAGTTTGCTTAGTTGGGCTGGCCTTGTTGCCACCTTTCTTAGCATTCCTCTTCTTTCCAGATTTCTTGAACTTGCCCCCACGCACCATAAGCACATCCTGCTTATCACTTTTGAGCGTCTTTTCAGCGGTCTTCAGCATACCGTGAAGCTCAGTGAGCGTTTTGTCCAGACTATTCATACTGTAGTTCAGTTTGAACTGATCATACCCGCTATGAAGAGAATGGAGGATGGTGTCTATAGCCATTTCCTGAGAAAATTGCTGATCCAGCCGACTCATATTCTCAATGAGTCCAATCATTTTGAGAACATGTGGACTTACGGGCTCGCCTTTCTTAAGCTTGGTCTCAAGAATTTGCCTATGAGTCTCGAATCTTTCGACTCGAGCCAGATCTTGGAACATGTTCTTCAACTCACTGATGATTGTGAAAGCATCTGAGTTGATGAACGTTTTCTGCAGATCCGCACTCATAGTGGCGAGCATTAGACATTTCACATCCTTGTTGGCATCAATCCAACGATTGAGGGCTGCCTGAGTGATCCCGTCGCCTGGAGCTTCGGGCATCGCCTCATCTAGGACATACTCCTTTTCTTCCTGCATAAGAACTATTTGCAAGTTCCTTTGCCAGTCAAGGAAGTTTTTCCCGTTCAACTTCTCCTTTTCGAGAATTGATCGAATGTTGAATGAATTGTTGTTTGCCATATTAAAAACTACAATTGAAAAGAATAAACAAATAAATAACCATTCACAGTTTCTCTTAATAAACTTAAATTCTAGCATACATGCATAATTCAATGTTTATTAAGCATTTTATTCAAGTTATGTGTTCCGGCAGGTGTGAATAAAATGATTCCAAGATCCTAAAATCATTGAAGAACTAAGCACAGTTTGTCGACTTAATCCTAGAACATCTTAGGTAAGCAAAAGCCTTTTGCTAATAGTCTAGAAACTATTCTTGGTTGATAGGTACGTCTAAGAACTTATTAGGTAAACCTATCGAATTTGCCACGACATAAAAGGACTCCTTACTTATATCGTTGAGTTTCACCAAAACTAACATGTACTCACAATTATTTGTGTACCTTGCCCCTTTAGGACCAATAAGTAACACCTCGCTGAGCGAAAACTATTACTAGATTGATGTAAAGGATATCCAAGCAAGTGTATATTTTGGCATGGCACCTTTTAACTCAATTTTTAAGTTTGGAACTTAAGGCTCTTACTATGTTGGTTAGATTTTAAGTGAACTAAAATCCTTAATCATGCAACATAATCAAGCTTTTGATCTCATGCATTTTAAGACATATTTAAAGCAATAAATAACTTAAAACATGCATAAGATATTTGTGATCTAGTATGGCCCGACTTCATCTTGAAGCTTTGACTTCAAAGTCCGTCTTGAAAATCTCCGTGGGAGGCACCATTTTCTTCAAATAGGATAAGCTATAACTAATTACAACTATTTGATGGTTCGCAGACCATATTTGAATTGAAAAATAACTTTGGTACTTTAGACCAATTACATTCAAATTAATGGTACGCAGACCATATTTTCTATCCTATTTGGGCCATACTAGTCACTTCATAACCTGCAAAACAGTACATATACAATATATACCATTCACCCATTCATTATCATGAATGGCCCACATAGCTGGTTAGTAAAACACATTATGCATCACGTAAACATCTGCAGCAATTAATCAAGGGCACCAATAATCTACCAATTATTCAGTCCTTATTAATTCTAATCGAGTTGTTTTAACCTTAAGGATTTGTAGACCTAATCAAGAGTTTATAACTAAAAAGCGCTCCCACTCAAACCAATAAATTCATATGCTTTACTAATTTTAAACATAAAATTGTATTTCTAGTCTAACCGGAAACATACAAATTTAATTAAAATTTAAAGCTCATATAAATTTACAATTGAATCCAAAAATTTAATTTAATTTCAGTCGCATTTAAATTAATTCATGATTTTAATTTTTGTAAAATAATTAGAATAAATTCCATTTATTATAATTATAATATTCAAAATTAAAATCCAAGAAATTAATTCAAATTATTAATTTTAAAATTAATTAAAATTACGAGAACTGAAATTTTCAAATTAAACATTCAAAACGATCTAATCGAAACGCAAACACCCTACGCGTTGCACGCCCATGGGCTGTACGCACACAGCCATTGCTGGCCATGTGCGCGCAGCCCATGCGCTCGTTGCATAGCTGCTGCTGTCCCATACGCAAGCCTCCGCACAGCGCCCCATCGCACGCGAGCTATCGCTCGCAGTGCGCGCGCGAGATCGCTCGCTGGGCGCGCTGGTTCGCTCGCTGGTGCGCGCGAGCCATCGCTCGCTGGCGCGCGAGATCGCTCGCTGGTGCGCGCGAGCCATCGCTCGCTGGCGCGCGAGATCGCTCGCTGCGCGCGCGCGAGCCCTCGCTCGCTGGTGCGCGACATCGCTCGCTGGGCGGGCGACGTCGCGCGCTGTGCGCGCGAGTGATGCTGTGCGCAGCGCTCGTGGCACGCGAGCTTGCGCTCGCTGCGCACGAGGCTGCGCGCTGTTGTGCGAGGCAGCGCGCGCTGTGGCGCAGCTCGCTTGCTGCCCACACGCGACTGCCTTGGCTCGCCCCTCGCCCATGCCCATCCGTTCATTGCTCGTGGCACACGACACAAGGCAGGGCTGCTGCCTTGTGCTCGTGCACTACGCCCTTGCTCATTGCATTCGTGCCGCACGGGCGACGAGCTCCCTTGCTCGTCGTCGCATGCCCGCATTATACAACACCCCTTAAGGGTAACACGAAGCGTCCATTGCTTCGTGCGTGCAAGTTATTTGAACGAATCGCATAAAAATTTAAAATTTATATTTAAAATTAATGACAAATTAATAAATATTATTAATTTCATAATTTTAGGGCGAAAAAATCGAAAATTTATTATCCAATTGATTTCCGATTGTTATGGATTCAAGTCTAGGTCATAAAAATTTAAAATTTATCGTAAATTTACAATTTTTATGGTGGTTTTTAATCATAGGTTTCTAATTAAATTATAATTAATTATGAAAATCAAATTAATTCTAAATTATTCTAATTTTCAACAAATTAATCATAATTACAAATTAGATTGCATAATTAACAAGACTAGGCATTCAAACTTGTTAAACATATGCAGTAGGTCAATCAAAAATTCAAGATTTATCAACAGGAATCGCAAATATTTAATTTAACATCTTAAATTTACGAAATTTTGCATCCGAAAAACTAAAACCTTCGAAAAGTCATAGTTAGGCTTCGAATTTTAGAATTCTGGGTTCGGCAGAAAAATACTATTTTTGTCAAAATTTTAGAATGCCTTTTACATGCGGAATTGACACAAAAATCACTCAATTCGGATGAGTAATGAAGAAACTGCCGAAAAACTGCGTACATATATTTAAATAAACGCAATTTGCAATTAATTAACAATTACGAAAATTAATCACCCCTTTTAATTCTTGCAAATTTGTAATATTTAACCATGTTCATGCAATTTAGATTATGAAAATAATAAGGGGCTCGTGATACCACTGTTAGGTTATGATACATATGACATTTACATAGATCATGCGGAAACAACCATTAACCCAGGAAACATATTATTTACACATAATCATATAGCATAATTAGATGCATACTCTTTGTTGCGTGCCTTCCCTAGCTGCGCCCGAACCGAACAAGAACAAGTCTTTTAGGACTCCAAGTGTCGTCCCTCCGTAGAAAGTCCACAGCACGTCCGGATCCGCCTTAAGATTGACCAACTAGAATCGCCCTTAAGGTACTAGAAAATTCGGCACTTTTATGAGCAAGATGTGTTTTAATTTTCTCTCAAAAAACTCACTTTTGAATACTTTGAAACTTGTATATAAATTATGACCCCTAGGCCTTTATTTATAGAGTTATGGAAAAGGAATCGTAATCCTAGTAGGATGCGAATTAATTGGAATTAGAATTCTACATGAATTCTACTTAATCAATTTATCCAATAGGAATAGACATTTAATCATACACTGACTCTTGCAGATTCAGGAATCTCGCATGAGCTCAAACTCACACACACACGGCAGCCACAAGGGCTGCCCACGCATGCGAGCAGCAGCCCACGCAGCGCGGCCCACGCATGCGCGGCCTTGTGCGCGCTGGGCTGTGGCGTGCGTGCTTGCTGGGCGATGGCCTGGCTTCGTGCTGGGCCTTCGTCCGGCAGGCCTCGTCCGATGCTAATTCGTACGATACGCTTCCGATTAAATTTCCATTTCCGGAATCTATTTCCGATACGAACAATATTTAATATTTCCGATTCCGGAATTAATTTCCGTTTCGAACAAATATTTAATATTTCCGTTTTCGGAATTATTTTCCGATTCCGGCAATATTTCCGATTCTGACAATATTTCCGTTTCCGGCAATATTTCCGATTCTGGTAATATTTCCATTTCCAATAATATTTTCCGATACGTACCATGTTTCCGTTTCCGGTAACATCTACGACTTGGATAATATTCATATTTCCGATACGATCCATATTTCCGTTTCCGGCAATATCATCGTTTCCGGAGTATTCATTTCTTGCCTGTGACGATCTTAGCTCCCACTGAAACCAAGATCCGTCGGTTCCGAATATTCATAGATGGAGTATTTAATGCCATTAAATACTTGATCCGTTTACGTACTATTTGTGTGACCCTACGGGTTCAGTCAAGAGTAAGCTGTGGATTAATATCATTAATTCCACTTGAACTGAAGCGGCCTCTAGCTAGGCATTCAGCTCACTTGATCTCACTGAATTATTAACTTGTTAATTAATACTGAACCGCATTTATTAGACTTAACATAGAATGCATACTTGGACCAAGGGCATTATTTCCTTCAGGGATGACAATTACATATGGGTGCTCATTGATTTAAATGTTAGGAAGGGAGACTCAATATGGTTTAACCTTGCAGAACGACACCAAGTATTAGGACCGATTCTATGGATAAGACAACTAAGACTTAGGATTTAGATTGTACTTTGGCATAGCCTAGTCTAGACTCGGATTTATTTTTTATTCGAACATTATTTTTCTTGAAAACTTCATTTGAACATTATTTTTTTTGAATACTTTGCCCATGTGACATTCAAGGTCTTTTAATTAGCATGCTCGGTTTTGGTGCCGAGCGTTGTCGTCGTAGGAGGCCTAACAACGACACAAAGAGTTATTTATTTTTATTTTTTAGTCGCTTTTAGAATCGAGTGCTTTTTCATATGCCCTCGTAGCAAATTTTTTTCACGAAAAGTTTTTTTTTGCTACGTATTTTTTTTAATGAGCGGGCACCGAGGCTGCTGTGCTTGACCAAAAGGCCAGGCAGAAACTTCAGCGCCCAGCAGTGGGCGTGAGAAATTTTGGCGCCAAGCCAGTGGCGTTGAAAATGCGTCCCTGGCTGGTTCTCGTTTTCTGTTTGCGTCTACTTTTGTTTATGCGACTTCGATTTTACGTGCTTGCCTAATAACGTCCTTTACGCGTTGTGCAGCGTTTGTGGGATTCGTTACGGCCATCCCGAGCGTCGCTTATTTTTGTGGCGATCGTTCGGGCTTGCGGAACACGTGTTTCGGTATAACTCTTTGGCAAATTGGTTTATGAATGTTTGGGCAATTTTTAAGGTCGTTGGTTTTCTAGGATAGTTTGTCACACACAATCACATATTTCGCTACACATAACTACATTACAAACATGGATTTGAAAATTAAATATGTCACGTAGTTTATGATAGGCTTCTATGGGTAGTATTTGCGCCTGGCTTGGTACCGCTTCTATCGTAGATCCAACACATGCCCCGGTCGAGGTAGTGTCTTCAACAGACGAATTTCGCCCAAGAGGCCAACCCGCAAGTGCAAGCCAAGGGGGCATGCAGGCGAGAGGGACTTAATGAGCGAGCGATTGGGTTCGGGATAGGTGTACTACCTGCACAAGTACCGAGTGGGAAACATGCGCGGCGTATGCACCCCCCTATTGGCGAAAAAAGGTATCCTTAGTCCCTACTCCCGAGGGAGCCGAGATTCGTTATGTGGTTCTGCCCGTTCACATTAATATGCTGATTTTCAGGTCGTCCCAACTTGATTGGGAAATAAACGCGGGGTAGGATCGTTTCACCCTTCGGCTATTTTGATTACCTACAAGCACGAGTATTTCCTTCACTATCCCCAGTGGATTCGCCACTGTGAGGGGGTCGAAAAAGCACGAGGCTAATGTGTGACCTCGTCCCTCGTGGGTGTGACGATTCTTTTTATTCAATCAAGTGTAATTGGATTTCCTGTGAGTCTACACCCAATTGACTACTAATATAGGAGTCGCCATTCAGTTTTTAACGACAATGAGAAAAACTGACAAAACCCGGTTATCGTGACATAAAGGGAGTGCAATTATGTTTGACCACGACGGCCGTAGGTTCCCTTGTGATCCCTGGTGTGGGGATCTCTCAACATACACCCGCAAGGTAGAGATTGAGGGTTCGGGGGACTGTAACTACCGAGAGGAGTACTTCGCTCGTCGATAACTCTAGAGGCAGGATATCCTTACTAGCTCAGCATAAATAATTGAAGGGACATGCGTTAACTATTAAACTAATCTAAGTTGATTTTAGCAATATGCAACATATAATACTAGATCGATCGTGATTATCTGATTTAAATAGTATTAAGGGACCTAGCATGATAATCCAATTTCCCAAAAATATTATATTTGCTAGGCGTGGTAGAACAATCAGATTTAGTTAGTTTAACAGTTCATAAAAAGGGCGAGGAAAGCAATTAAATCATCGAAAAGGGACACATTACGACGCACCCTTGAGAGGTGCGTCACGGTTCTCAGAAAACTAACCACTTTGACTTTGCTATTTCTCCTTTTTATTTAACGAATCTCAAATTATGGGACAGGGTACGTTCTGTTCGATTTATGGATCGATTGCGACAGAACGCGTGAACAATTTCGCAGCGTGAGACTTAGGCTAAGGGTTGGAGTCAATACTCAGAATATAATTGTGTTGTGTGTTTTTTTCACGTCGAATTTAGGGGTCTATTTATAGGGAAGAGTTCGTGGAAAGATAGAATTGCAGAGTTCTAATCCACAAAGAATTAGGAAAAAACACGTACCCAGGTATTTTCAGCGCCCAGGCCTGGGCGTCAAAGATTTCGGCGCCCAGCTCTGGGCGTTGGAAATAGGATCCAAGCAATTTCAGCGCCCAGGGCTGGGCGTTGAAATTGCTGTTTGGGCTGTTTCTTTGTCAGATTCGGATTCTTAGAATCCGGAGTGTATGAGACTTAATCGAGTCTTTTAGTGCGTATCAATTTCATGACGGAATGCGTCTGGGTCCGTTACGAACTCTAGGCTCGTTAGGATTTCAATTAATACGTAACTCTTATTTCCGAATCATATTAGGAATAGGACTCTCGCAGTTTTCTATCTCATTTAGGATTTATGTTGGAGTGCAACACCTAATTCTGACAGGTTTCTATCTTTTATGACTTGCCACTTTTAGAAGCTACCCTATACGGCAGTTACTATTTTTAGCAGGTTTCCATAAATAGCAGGTTTCGGGTGAAATGAAAAGGGGAATTGAGATTCGTTATTTTATAGGAGATGCGTTGTCAAGTGGAGATTTATGCTTTCATCATCGAACCTTTCCCTTTCGGGAATGGGGACAAAAGTAGGTGTCTACAAAGGCTACCAAAAGTTACTTATGCTTTTATATATTTGTCTATGTATATCATGCATGAGTACGTTGTTTGTATGTTTTGATTAAGGATTTAGTTCACTAAATTAATCAAACTAACATAGAAACAACCAGGTCCAAATAATATTGGGTTTAAAATTGCCTTCCAAATCAGAAAGGTTTTCGCCAAAGCGAGGTGCTATTTTTAGTATTCCTAGATAGTAAGGTATCTCAAAGGAACACGTTGATTGTGGTTGAAACTCAAACAATATTGGTATATGTTGTGGCAAAGGAATAAGTTATGGCATTAACTTGTTAACCAAGAGTATTTTGGATATTACTAGCAATTGGTTTTTGCTTACCTAAAATCTTAAAAAGATTAAGACAAGCCAAAGCATGCTTAAGACAAGCCAAAGCATGCTTAAGACTTAGAAACTTTTAGGGTCTTGGATTCGTTTTATTCATTTATAAACCATGTTTTGTTTGTATGAATGAAATGTTTAATATCTTTAATGATTGCATGATTATTTTTATTTCAAAGTTATTAAAGGATTATGAATGGTTATTTATTGCAATTATTTTCAATTGTAGAATGTCTAAAATAACAATCAAAGCATCAGACATTCTGGACGTCAAGTTAAACTTGTCAAAATTTCTTGATTGGGAGAGAAAGCTTCGACAAGTCCTCAGATGGAACATATGTTGTTGATAATCCCATCCCCGGCTATTACTCAAAGGATATGACTCCTGAAAAGCATTGTATATGGGCGAACCACGTGACGCTAGTGATGAATCTTATTCTTGGCTCTATCCCCAAAGAATGGAATGCTAGGTTTGTTGCTTACGAACCATGGCACTTCTAAGGCATCTTAGAGATATATGTCGTGGAATATTCCAGCATAATGGTCAACAAGTTGACCAAAATGTTTTTGAATTGGTACATTCATTCAGGGATCTAAAGCTTTATGCTCCACTGGGTTGTTGCTTTGAGGTCGAACGACAAAAAGTAAGGGAAAGAGTCATTGATGTCGAGATGACTGTTGGAACACCAATTAAGGCTCATACGAAGAAGATGGTTGGATTATTCAATCTCCTTGAGCTACTTAGTGATCCATTCCCGGATTCTACAGATGCGGGAATATTGTTGAATTCTCTTCACGCTAGTTACAAGAAATTCGAGCTACTCTATTTTTCTAAGAAAAGAGAAAACATTGTTAGTGAGCTAATCAATATGTTTCATTAATTCGAATTGGACTTTGGAAATGATAACAAAAAGTCACTAAAAGTAAAGAGTAGTAAAATCAAGAAAAAGATCCAGGGGAAGAACCAATGCAAGGTTGCATCTTCATCCACTCCAGGAGGGCAAGTGGCGCTTTCGAAGAGACAGATGAAGAGGGATCGTTCTCCTTTTACGGTGCAATGCTTCTATAGTGATGAAATTGGTCATTACAAGAGAGATTTCCAAAAAAGAAAGAAAGATGAGAAGAACGGAAACATTGCTTCTACTTCATATATGTATGTTATACATTGTAATTTTACAAATTCAACTTCTTGGGTATTGGATACTGGTTGTGGCTCACACTTATGTTCCAATTCACAAGGACTAAGGAGTAGTAGAAGGCTTGATAAAGGCGAGATGAATTTACGCGTGGAAAATGGAGCACGGATTGCTGCATAAGCCGTAGAATCTTATTATTTTATATCTTTTCCCAGTGGTTTGGTTTTGGAACTAGAAAACTGTTACTACGTTTCCTAGTATCACCAGAAACATAATTTTTGCTTCAAGTTTGGATTCTAAAGCTTTTAGTTTTCAATTTGGCAGGGGAGAGCAACGGTGAAAAACCTCTTTGATCGCGAATTCACGACTTTTACACCTGACCCCTTATAACCGTAAAAGGAGTTGATTCTTTTGGATTCCCCTATTCTACTTCTTCTGAAGCATGCTTTCCTCTACCACACCTTTCATCTCGCTGGAAAAGGTACCAGAAGAGCATTCCCTAAAAAAGAGTACCAGAACAACATAATAATATGTAATCTTTTTCTAAAAATCCATCAATTGATACCAGTTTTGCAACAAAGAGAACAAACCCAACTTACCGTTGAATAATCCTGCACCAAGAAATAAAAAATGAATACGCACAACAACCCAGAAGAAGATCAAGATAAATGATGTAAAAGAATACGTAAATTAGCAAGAAATCCGTGAAAAATGAAAATAAATACAATCACATGGTTGCAAAAGAAGACGGGAGAACGGATTACCCAAAAGTTCGAGCAAATGTGATATGAAGAGGTGTCGAAAGTCTGATTTCGAGCACATCTCTCAACGTTCAATTTTGCAATATCGCATTACCAAAGAATTAGAAACTAATATTTAAAATTACAGTCGTCTAATCTCACAAAAGAACACATACCCCAAGAGTACCAATGATTTTAAATTTCTAAACCATGATCAAACACTCAAACTGATATCATCTCTAATTTCTTCAACACAATAAACACAATTCGTAGTAAAAGAAACAATCAAGCAACAGGAGAAGGCATTAAACCCATGAGTAGCACAGAAAACAAGCATTTCAATCCAGCTTTCCCCACTAATCATTTCTCAACATATAGCTCAAAGTGCCAATACCCCTAGTTTCAAGCACATCTCTCAACATTCAATTCGCTAAATATCGAAATTGTATTACCAAGCATTAGCAACTACAGTAACAATTAAAACTGCGGTCATCTAATTTCACAAAGAGGACATATTTTAAACCCAACATCATTAAATCACATGAACAACAAAATAAACTTGTTAATAGCAAGCATGAATTTCACGTATCATCAAGATTTAGCACATTACTATTAATAAACCAATAAGCTTAGGAAAATAAAATTATTAAGACAAAAGCTAGAAAAATCTAGGTTTTCCAGAAAATTAGTATAGATTCAACTTGATCATATGTTGTTACAATTACACATAAATCAACCAAATAAAAACCAATTATGTTGAAAACCCCTTGGTTTTGGAATTAAGTAAGAAACCCATCAAAGTTTAGAGAAATTAAACATATCAAGTTCAGGGAACAACAAAAAATTAAAAAAAAATGAAGAAGAAATTGATTGAGAAATTGACCCCTTTGACCATCTGCAGCACTGTAACCACCATCGACCACCGTTGTTGCTTCTGGTCGAGTTTCTGAAAGTCATTATGTGATCTGAGATTCCGAGCATTCACTTTTGTGCGGCAAAAGTAGAATTGAAATCGAAAATCAAAAGGTTAGAAGGAATATATAGTACTGCAAAAAATACAGACCAAGAATGCAACAATTCGCAATTACCACTATAGCTACACTTCCCTTGAACCCAGTAATTACAAACTCTCTCCATCTTCTCAGGAAGAACACTAATTAAATCCAACAAGCACAAAAAAAAAGTTGGAACAATAATAAAATCCAACAAAAAATGGAAGAAATCAAAGAAGATGGAACACAAATTAAAGATCATCATGAAAATCACAAAAATCAAAAGCAAGAAAATGAAGAGAGAAGTTGGATAAAAACCTGAACATAAGGATTGTAGGTGCTACAATAACAATCAAAGAAACAGATGTTAGAGGAGAGAGAAAATGTAGAGAATGGCTTAATGGAAGGAGAGGAAAGTGAAAGAGACGATGGAAGGGGAGGAAGGAAGGGGAGACGATGGAGCAGGGCTCAAAAGAGCGGGGCAGATTTTGCACAGAGAAAGCAATGGACATTCGTGGAAGTTGAATGACTTAGGGTAAAATGGTCCGTGTACTATTATTAAGAATAAGAAAACAAATCGAAAATAGGCCAAAATTGAGGTTATTCCATTCCTTTCACTTTTACTCCCTCTGTTTTGAAATAATAGGGACAGTTTACCTTTTCACGCTTGCTAATGTAAATGTTTGGACATTAATATCTATAATTTTGTATTCGTAAAAATTATAAAAAGTTGATATTATGAAAATACATATCGAGACGAATCAAACAAGATCCCCCACGACTATATTTGTCCTTAACCATAAATCACAAATGATGGTCAGATTGAAATTTATGAACAGTGTCAAAAGTTAAACTGTCCCTATTATTTCGAAATGGAGGCAGCACATTAATAGTAATGGAAGTATGAAGCTTTATAAGTATTAGGATTTGTACCCTTACCGAACAAAGGACATGGAAGTAATTAACTTATGTACAATTACTAAACAGAAGAAGTATAAGAAAGTTTCAATCATACATAAAATTTGTCAAAAATAATGTGATCTGATACAAAATGTGGAATGCCTATTAAGCCATAAACTTGTAGTGTTTCCAAGTAGTTCGTCAATTTGTGAAAATCCATGACAAGATCATGGTCCAATTGACTTAAACACTCCAAGTTTCACGATGATAGTAGCTGTGCAACCTTTGCCTAAACCATCACTCTCAACCCAAATACGACCGTTCATGAGCTCAACTAACCTGAATTCATAATAAGTTGAGTTAAAAAGGATCGTAAGAGCTTATTAATAAAGATCTATGACATCACATAGAGTGATAAAACCCCCCGTAACGTTTCATCAAGGTAGTAAACCCAAATATATCATGGAGAGAAATTCATGTTTGAAGACGATACCGTTTGCAAATGGGAAGCCCAAGTCTGGTACTCCGTTGTCGATTTGAAATGCGTGGAGGATGAAACAGGGTTGGTATATCTTGTGGGTCAATCCCACAACCAGAATCTTCAACCTGCATCTTAGATATATTAGCATTCAGCACACCAGTCACACAACTAAAGACGCTTCTAACTATGGTAAAATACAACATTAAAGTAGGAACTTTCGAGTCCTGCAGTATTTAGTTAAGAAGGTTGATCATGTTAAAGGACATTCCTAGACAGAGTTCAAGATTTGCAATGATTTATCTTCCCAACATAAAATTCGCTACTAGAAAGGAGCAAGATGTAAACTCCACACAAACGCAAGACTATTAAAGAAAAATGTCATTTCACATATGCCCTGATTTTAAAAATAAGTACCTGTACTCTTAAGTAAAAATGGGAGTCACTAGAAACCAAATGGAACGTAGAAGGCCGCCAAGCTCTACGAGTTTTGGGTTTGATCACAGATGCTGTGACTGATATATGGCCCTCCTTAGTGAATTTCACAGCATTACCAATGACAATCAAAATAACTTCCATTAGCCTTATTTGGTCTCCAGCAGCTTTGACAGGTAAATCAGGGGCTAAAGCAAGAGAGAGTGTTAACTTTTTCACTGCTGCTGCAGGCTTTATCATGTTAACAACCTGCAACAAAATCATTAATTGCATTAAATTTTACTGGAGTAGAGGCATTCAGCAAACATTAATGCCAAAATCGTAGTTTCAATACGATACCTCATTTATGCAATCAAAAAGGTTGAAGGTCCTAAGATTTAACACAAGCATACCATCTTGAAGTTCAGAAAGCTCCCTCTTATTTTGCAATAGTGTTTCTACAGAACCAGTACTTCTTAATATCATTTCTGCCATTGCCCTCTGCTGAAATGTCAATGTAGTTTCTAGAAGAAAAGATGACAAGCTAATCATTGCACAAACAGGTACTTCCATCTGATTAAAGATACCACTCTTTGAATCATTGAAATCCTGTAGAGCTATCTCTCTGTCCCGTAAAACCACCTCCATACAAGAGTTTTGCTTCTTAAAATGATCACAAGCCAATATAGATTCTTCAATAGCTGAAGCATGACCAAGTGCAACAGATACCTATACTTGGAGAAGAATTGAGAAATTAGAAGCCCATAATCAAATACTCTGGTGTCATATTTCCGGATCCACAAGAAAGATCGAAGCCATGATACGTGGAAATACGGTGGAATGTGGAGTGTCTGATGGAAATAGAAAACATAGATTGTGGAATGGTGGGCTGCTATTAGCACTTATACTCAGACACATTGTTGACTGTATTTTATGCTTATGAGCCAACAAGAATTTCTAAGGTAATTATATCATTACACATACTAACAAGAGAATCTAATGGTTTAGGAGTCTGATACCAATATACTCCCCCATTCACCAACTTTTGACAAGGAAAGCAATGAAATACAGACCAGTGCATGATCAAACAAAGCTCGGAAGGAAGAGATTATACGTTGAAGAAATGAAAAATTGATCATATCATTTACACACATTTGAAATAAAGGATTAGATATATCATGCCTAAATTTAACCGGGGTTTGTGGTGGAGGAAAATCTAGTTACAAAAAAAGAGACAGGTATCTTACCAGAATATTTCAATAGCATAAACCTTAAATATCAAATGTGAAAGCACAAACACAAGCATGCCTGTATATTGGACATATCTCTTTGGGGATCAGAGGAATTCTAAGCAGGCAATGAATAGTAATAAGTGCCTATTTAAAAACTCTCAAAAGTTCCACGCTTCTGTAATTGACTTAATCTCTAATAGAAAATAGCTATCCACTTGCAGTTGAAATTACAGAAGCAAGACCAAATAGAAACTTAAATGAGTGAAGTACCATGGTTCCAAAATGAGAATCAGTGAATGGACATTTGAAACCTATGAAATGCTTAGGAAACTAAGCAGTCTGCTGCACAATTTTATTAACTACGTAGTACGTAGCACTAGCAGTAAATAGTAAAAACATGTTACAAGTACACAGAAAAAGTAAGAGAGGGAAAATATCAACCTGTTCTGCAACAGTTGCCAGAAATTCCAGGTCATACTCATGGAACTTCCTGATATTATCCGAAAGGAGAACCAGAACCATCGCTGCACAGTTAATTGCACACGCATTAGATGAGTCATCAGATTCAGTGAATGAAAGGGGTACTCTAATGGCCACAGCCTCAAAATTCATGGCTCTCTTGGTACACTTTGACCTATTCGCCCTCACCAAGGGACAGGTATGTGGTATCCTCACAGCTCCAATAGTATTAAAGATTTCAGCAACCACGGGAAGGCTCATAGGGACAGCAGAACCAACAGAAACTAAGTGGTTAAGAGAGTGAGAAAGCCGCAGGGTCTTATTAGTCTGCGACGGGAACCAAAATGAACATTCCTGCAAGTCAAAAATCTGTCCCAGCCCAACAACAGTCGACTTAACAACGCATTCCCCATCGAGGGTGCTTCGAATATCATCTATTAAGCTTACAATGGATCGTCTTGTTGCTACTTCACGAAGCATAAGGCTCTTTTGTCTACTGAGAACTTCAACCCTATTCTTCAGAAGATGTTCATTTTCTCTTAGACTTAGTAGCTTTGGCATCACAAAATACAAAACCACAACTGTCAACCATGATGCTACAGCAGCACAAAGTTGCACATTCGTTATCACTGAAGCAAAAGTTTCTGAGAACTTGGAATATCTCCACATGTCTGTCAAATATCTTACCCCACAGAGAATGGAGAATGTTACAAAGTAGATGATCTCCAATTTGTAAGGGAAAATTCCATGCCACCAGATGAAATAGATAAGCGCCAGGGGAATGATAAAATGTGCAAAAGCTGTTAATGCATCAGAATAATGCTGAAGTTTCACCACAAAGTTATCAGTTGACCGTTCACCAATGCAATTACAAAAATCCATTGCCACAAAAGGCCTCGATGAACCTGAAAAATAGTAGGACTTTGGGATTAACAAGTGTTCACAATATCCACAAGAAGGGAAAAAATTACCATAAAGAAAAAGATGACATGGACTCAAAGGTTATGTTAAATGAGAAATTAATCAAATTCTTTATGAAGGGATAACTAATAATGTAACTAAAGCTAAAATATAATGACAATGGGTATGGTCACAACTCACAGCTCGGTTGGTTAACTTAATCTAGAATTTTACAGGGGAAATTTTAGTTTCATGGAAGGATTTTTGACAACAGGTAAAGAGAGGGGGTGGAGACCTTTACTTTTCTGTCAAATCCTGAGGCCTTAACCATTTCAGAGTGAAATAGGACCTTACTGTCAGATCCTAATTCCTTGATCTTTCCACAAAAAAATCGTCAAAGATTTATACACGTACAAGGTTACGAACCAGGGAAATGGTAATGAGTTTGTACGTAATTTTACTAGAAATGTCCCATGCACATCCATGGTAATCCATATCACTGCTAAGTTAAATGTGTTTCTTTATTTGTATTTGAACTATCATTTACATCCACCTAGGAGGTATGAGAATGAGTATGCCATGAAATTATCAGAGAAAGTAATCCAATCCAGACAAGAAACCATGTTCATTTCTGAACTGAGCAACCTTTTGAGTTTTCATTAAGATAGGTTCCAATAAAATTCTCAGCCATGAAAAACTAGTTAGAATTGTTATCCATTTAACAAAATTAGGTGAAATCTTAAGGAATTTTGATCTTCCTAATCTGCCATCATGAAGTATGATATCACTATCTCACTATCACAAGTTCAGCATAACCTCAAACACAAAAAAAATTATTTTTTCCCCATCCGCCCAGATGTACTGACCAATTCAAAGTAAAAAGATTTGGAGCCACAGTAAGAATATCAAATCAGGAAACCAGCACTAAAATCATTTTACACGAATCAAGCAGATGCAGTATGGAGTGGGCTATTCATCATCCTGAAGGCTTCCAATCCCACATCTTTTTACACCAATCAAGCAGATGCAAATTTCTCTCCATTTTCTGAATATGACATTTTCCAAAGTTTGAATAGCCCACTCCATACTCCATACACGAAACATTAGAGTTTCCATTCACTATTTTCACCTCACAAAACCTTACAAACATAAAGAGAGCTCATTCTCCATAAATTTCACTTCCAAGACGCCAACACCTAGTCCAATCATAATTTGTTGATCACAGTCCTTAATGACTGGCTTCATACAAATCTAGATAACTCATATTCCTCTTTAAAAAAAATCATACCATCCAAGCATGAAGCAATAATTACAGTGGTTAACTGGTATAATCATGAATCCAGATTATATTATAAAAGGAAAGCAGATAGTCATTGTAAAGAATCCACTCAGATAATATGCATGAAAATAACACATAGGGATAAATCAATATCAGACACTATACGGGATGGTACAATTGAATATAAACACATACTTCAATAATAACAGCAATGACCCAATATCAATCCTTCCAACCACTGGCAAATGTATGCAGCCTTAATTCAACCGTGTTTGAACTAGCGCATAGCAAATTTCAAAATACATTGATATGCATAGGCGAGTTTGGGCATGAAAGGTTACCAGTAAACAATTATTATTTATTCTCTGAGTATGAAACTTGGTTGATTAATCAATGAAGATACAGACTGAAACATATATATGTTAGACGTGATAACAGAAAACAGTAGAAAAGGAAGCATGCATACTTACAAACAAGAAGATCAGATGGTGATGCACAAACAAGGCTAGACTTCTTATCAAAGAACTTCAATATCCCAGGATAGCTATACAATATCAATAATAGCGAAGGAAGTGCAACTGTTCAATCTCATATATTGATGACCATGGTTAGATTAAGATGAGTTTTCTAATATGCCTATTCACATATTAAATTATTTGTTCTTCAACTTAATAAAATAATACCCATGGTCTTCGGTCTAAATCTCCTGTATATCTTTCCATAACAGTTTAAACCTATTAGGTAAAAATTTCAAGGAATATAGAAACATATAACACTAGATTGGAACAAATCCCCTGAAAAACTCCAATCATATAATTTTACAAAAATAATTTCCATGGACCACAAACAAAGATACAACAACTTTTTTAGGGACTTAAACTCAGGTTATAAAAGTCATATGATTACACACTACATGACTTTTGAAAAAAACATCATATAATCATACATTTTATTGGAGTTCAAAATATGTTATCAAATGAAATAGAAATTGTTCACATAAAATTATTAACAATCCCTTCGCATTTTTGTAAAAGAAGAGCATGTTTAAGCACAAATTGGCCATTCAAATCATCTTACATGAATAGGGCTATGTTACAGAGGCTCACTACTTGTAGAATACTAGGTTCTATTTCAAGAACTTTAGGATGGTTGGAAATTGAGAACTACCAATAGGAACCTCATATGTGCTACATAATACCTTATATGTGAGAATGCTCCTATAAAGAAAGAGTAATAATTTAAGGAACTTGTACAAATGACATGGTTGTGACTAATGCGACATTGACCAAAGGAATGTTTTTTTAATCTCACTCCATGGAAAGCTTTAACGAAGTTCTAGGCTTTGTTCTCCTCGCCTTTTCTTTCCCTTATTCCGGGAAAGATAAGTTAGGTCCAAGTTCAGATAAGTTAAATTCGAGTAATTTTAAATAAGGCTACCTAAGTTCAATTCACAACTACAATTAGTTCTGATCTTGTTATTCCGGGAAAGAGGAGTTAAGTCCAAGTTCGTATTAGTTAAATTCAATTGATTTTAAATAAGGGCTACCTAAGTTCAATTCACAACTACAATGACTTCTGTGTAGAGAACAGTAGAACACACTTTGAGTGGGAATTATATCACAAGCTCCAGCCGCATCACCGTATCGCAATCACTTTGTAAAGGCTTTGAGCTTATTGCAAGTTTACACTCCAACAACCGCAAACCATCCGTGTTATCCACTACAACCGTTATCGTGATCAAACGTTTATAAGAAATTGCATACCTTCTTAAGAAGAGAACCACATACATGGGCTATAACTACTAAATATATTTTTCCTTTTCAATCCGTTTTTTTCCAACACCATTTTGAATTGGCCACATTTCAAAAAAATAATATTCTTAGTCATTTTTACACCAGACCTAAAATCCAGTGCCCATATTTTAAAGGTTTTACTCTCCTAATTTGAAACTTTATAACTAACAAAAATACTTCAAAATATCATAAAATCTATCTTCTTTTACTTAATCCATTTTAATACCTGGATCATTTTATTCATACTTTTATTATAATTATATTTTCTTTTTTCACTTCAAGTTGTTATACTTCGTAGTTTGAATTAAATGGATCTTTTCAACTCATTTAAAAAATATAATTACACCCTAATAAATTTATAGAATAAATAAATATGACAAAACTAAAAAATCAAACAACTACAGGACTATCCAAGTAACACTTTTACAAAGACCACCGTTTCTCCAAGTCCAATTTGCAACAACAACTAGAATTCTATGTGGAGAAATGAGGTATAGGCTACTATCATTTAAAGAAAAAACATTTCCTTAGAATTTAAGCGACTTTCAACCTTTTGAAGTTTATTACATTACTATAATTAATACTACATTAAAAAAAATCCTAAATGGAATCAATTAATTAGAAGAGCCTACAAGATAAATTGATCATGGAAGTATAAAATGATAAATAAGTAAAAAGATCCAAAACAAAGTGAGTGTGCAACATATGAGAATTTATGCCAACTTTTCTTTGCTCAATAGGAGTGAAGTGAGTCCCGGTATACCGATCCGAATTAGACCATAACGGAATTTCGACTCTTGAGTTTGTCCTATATCCTAACCTTTAATTGTTTTCATAGGTCATATTCCTTTGTTGTGTCTCTACTATGTTTCTATTCTTCTATATGTGGTATTGATTTTACGCTTTTGATGAAGAGAGCACGGTCAGGTGAAACTTAAGGTGAAGCGTTAAAACTTTAAAGGGCATAGTCAAATATTGTAGGTGTTATTGTAATAGCGAGGGGTAGTTTAGTTATTGCATAATTAGTTGGTTAAGGGTAGCTTAAAGAGGAAGGTAGTTGGTTGGTTAGAGGGGAAAGAGACTCATAATTGCTATAATAAGGCAGTGTAGGCAAAGAGAAAAGCATCCAAAATACTTGAAGTGTCATTTAGTTTTGTTTAGCTCTTGGGAGTGAATCCAGACACTCGAAAACTTGTCCTGATGCCATTCTATCAATCAAAATCTTGTTCCTCTACTTTTAATTTCTGTTGTCATACATGTTAATTCATAACAGTTATCACGATTCCACAAGTGCAATGTGCTGATATTACCCCTGGTTTGCCAGCTTTTTTTATTTATCAATTTCTTAATTATGATCCTTTTAGTTCTATGTTACACAAACTCAAATAATACCGGATATGGGTATATATAAGCGATTGTTACAGATGCCAATATTCAAAATTCTGGACATGAGGATTAGAACTACGGCACGGGTTTGGAATGACACTAATGAAACATATTCCTGATTTTATAAGAATTTTGCATGTATTTATCGCATTACAAATAAACATATTTCAGGTTGACTTGTTTGCTAAAACTTGTTTGTATTGTGATTTCAAGTCCATTTGTGAGACTAGTTTCAGATAATTTTCCATCATTCCCTTTACTTCTCTATTATTACACTTCTTTTTTATTTTAAATAAATCAAGACAATTGAGGTGTTTGGATGAAAATTAAAGTGTCACGTAACTGACATTGGTACTTAGACTAAATGAGGAGTTGAAGGAATTATGGGTACTGACAAGGGTACAAAGCATAGGTTTTAAGGAATTATTTAGTTAATATAAGGCTGTTTTATCTTAACTAGGATTGTCTTATCTACTCGAAAAATAAATGGAAAAAAAAGAGCCTTAGTCGAAGAGCTGAGTCATAGTTACCCAATTCCCTAATCTCCCACAACCAGCAAACTGAACAAGGCGAATTTATATAGGTGAATATGGTACAATTTGGCGTAACTTAACAATGCTTGGTAGCAAATTGTGCACTTGTACCCAATATCGTACTTGCGAACTACTTCCTCCTTTTCATTTTAGTTGACACATTTCATTAAGCACGTTTTCCCATGCATGATTTTAGACAATAATATCTTCAACTATGAATAAGCAAACATTATAAAAAAAGTTGATATTCGAAAAGTATACAATGCGGTGAATCTAGCTACCCCCACCCCCCCCACACACACACACACATCACTAGTTTTTGCTTAAGTTTAACTCACAAAAGGAAGTCAAATTAGCTAATTGAATAGTGCCAAAAACTTGTCAGTTAATAAGAAATGGAGGAAGTAGGTAAAAGTGAGCTGAATTTATGAGAATCTTATACTTTCAGCACATTGCAAACACAATCAATCAATAGTGGACGATGATACTAAGAGTTTCCTTCTCCCTCAACTCAAATCCTCCTCTATTTATTGTTAAAGTTTATTTTGATGATGAACTTACTGGAGAATGATAATAACTCCCAAGTCATTAGGTCCGTCACCATTCACAAACAATATATTTCTTCCATTTTTTTCTTGTTTGCGACATGGGAGAATGCACACTTTTTTAAGAGAGGAGACATATAAGAAGAGGGACCCGTGTGATGAGGAGAGAGCTAGAGAGAACCATTAGCCAAAATAAAGTAATGTTGCAATCAAAAGAGAATAGAGGAAGTACTAGTTGTGATAAACAAGAGAACAAGAATGTCAAACTTCAAATTACTAAAAGTAGAGCATATCAATAGTGCATGAGTTGCAAATCCTTGCAATTATTCTGTTATCTTTACCCAATTATAACCGTTATTTACTGAATGCTGGGATCTATCATTGCACAACATTTTCTACAATAACACAATAAGGAAAATCTGAAGACTAGTTAATAGAGCAATCCTTAAGTCCATATAAACTCACCTCCATTACTAGCTAAAAGTTGTCAACTATTGCAAAGCCTGGTCCATCTTTACAACCTTGTCCTAAAGCCCCTGGTCCTGCAATTTAAATAATTAACAGATAAATAGATATAAATCATTTAAAGATGCCCCTTTATATATCCTTACAGAGAGTTTCATGACAATGAGTGAAGGCGTCAATGAATGCACCTCTCTCTTAGAGCATTAAAAAACCAGAACATTGACAGAAGAATTGTTAGGAAATATAAATTGAAAAAGGCAGGGTAACTCAGACCTTTTCAGTCAAAGTCTTAGCAAAATTAACTCTTAGCCTATCTTCCCTTTAGTGCATATTCTGGTTGTACATTTTTGCACAAAAGCTTCCTTTCCAAAGGCTGATTTCACCTCCCTAGCAGCAATATCATACTTCCTTCACCATCCCTTAGCTTCTTCTTTTGTGGACTTGGCTCGTTCACCCAGACTTGCTTCATCGGCGCTGCCTCTAGACTTGAGAGAAGCTATTTCTGCTGAAGCTTTGTATTCTTCAGCTTTCTGCTTCAATAAGACCGGGGTTCATGTTTCCTTTTCCAATTTCATGGTGGTCGAATCCAACATTTTAAATAAACTGGACCACCTGTTTCGCCAGAAGTTATATTTAGTTTGTAAGTTACTGAGTTCATGTAATCATCAGCAACATTCCTCTTGTCATTCATAGCATCTTCAATGAGCTTTATATGCTTAAGACTTTTGCTTCTCACTGGCTTCTAACATCCTGGTGAGAATAACGATCTGATACCCAAGGGACTGAGACTGACTGACACTTCAATATCAGGCCACTTCGCTCTAGTCCAGTCTGATCAGGTTGCTTTTTAACGTCAGAAATTGGACCTTCCAAACTAGAAACATAATGACAGAAGAAGATACTCTATATTATCATAATAGAATTCCAGCACTAACCTTTTCTGTAGAAAAAATAGCCTCTTTTTGTCCCCAATAGGGCCATGACATGGCGCTTGATACATGGACAGAAGATCACCCGCCAAAAAAATTGCACTTAAGCTGTTCATCCCAAACGAGCCCCTAACCTGAACATTATGAATGAAGTATTGGCAACTTAGAATCAATGACTTGAGCAAACCTAGGTTGGTTTGCAATTTTGCATAAACTACCTAGCTACGATGTTCAAGGAAAGCTCAGGCTTGCAGATCTGTTACTTTTGCCTTTGTTGAGTGTTGAGAATTACCTCCCCCAAAAAAAAAAAAAAAAAATACAATGATAGGTAGAATTTCAAGTTTGTCTAATCAAGTTCCATAAAGACTGAAATGTGGTTCCCTTTACCACATTTGGGCAATGACAACTAATACACCAAAAATGATGCAGCAACAGAAGTTACAACACCTGGAAAAATTTGCAAATAAGCTTTACTTAAACAGGGGAAGTGAGGGTTGCTTATAGAGTCATTGAGTACTTCCAAGGACAATGTGTAAATGAATCGAGCAATTCAAAGGCACACTTTTGCAGAACAACAATTAAAACTTAAAAGGCTTCTTGAATACCTTCTTTTCCACAGAAGCTTCAAATCCTTAATGCTTATTTCCTTCACAAAGATATGCATAATTTATTTTTCTTTAACCAAGTTATACTCCCACTGTTCTTTTTAGTTTTCTCTTTGGAGGGTATGTGAGGGAAAACCAAGGAGTTGCTCCCATGAGCTCTATCTCTCTCTAACTCTAATGGAAGGAGAGATAGCTAATTTTCTTTTTCTTTAATGGGGAAGACTCGAAGAGAGGCATAAAAAGAAAGAATCCTAACCAAGAAGAAATGGCCAAATGGGAACCAAGGCAAACATTTTAGAACACATGGAGTATTGGGTAATACTTCGCATTACAGTTTACGATCATAGTGACTCAATCAAATGTGTCATTAAGCAATAGTTACTTGAAGTGAACCTATGGCTTACAAATCATATATTGAAAGCAAAAAAACTCTTGCAACAGCAGAGACAAGGTAGTTTACGCTTGAACCCCCCCTCCTTTCCCAGCATTTCCTACAAAACCACGCATGCTCACTTAACGTGCTATAAATACACGCTGAAACAACAAACATAGAGCATGTACTAGAATAAGAACACGCAAGTGTATGACGCCTGGTAATGTACCACTACAGCAAAAGGCTTCTTCTATGCTTTCGCATTGCTCATCTTATATCCCCAAAGTCTAGAGATATACAAGCATCAATTCCAGATATTTGGCCATTAGAGGCGTCATGTATAAATAACTCGTAAGTCGCAGTTGATTAGTACTCGGCTCCACCTAACTACCTAACTGTGTGTAAAGTACGGAAAAGTTCTGCAATATCTACACTCATGAATTCATCAGTCTCATGACTCAACTCTTGTTCTATCTATGAAAACGAACACGGAAAAACAATAGTCGCTCCATTTTATTATACAATTTTGCTTTCACCAGGAAATCATCATGTTTACCAAAAACCTTAAAAAAATTGATTTTTTATTCAATTCTTTGTGATTACTTCCAACATTCCTCATCACCATTATTCAATGAGCTAATGCAAAATTATAAATCAAACTATAAAAACAATGCAAATATTAACAAATCCTTATCATGTTTGCGCACTTGAATAGGTCAATTGAGAAATGGAAGGAGTAAAATCTGAAAGAATTTGATAATTTGAACAAATTAATGGGAAGATATTACATAAATTTGAATAAATTAGTGCGAGAAAGAGCAAGAATAAAGAATTTATAGTTGGTTGAATTAACTTACTGATGTTTGATGAACCTGTTGAAGTTCTGTGTCGCTTTTCAATGGTGGAAAAAGGGTGAAGCATTCACGAACATGAGAAAAAAGCGCGGAAGTTTTGCCATACGATTTTCTGGAGCTACCATCTCTTTTTCAACACAGACGTTTTTCCAGAGAAGCGTTTTATTCAAATTTGGCTTGAGGTGGTTGGTTGGCGATCTGGCCTGACTCGTGACTCGTGACTCGTGACTCATGAGTGCTATATACGGTTATGACAGTCCACAGTCCAGTCCAAGTTTCCTGCCGTAAAACCCATAATAAAAACCGCCCCATATTAGTCAACACAAAATCTTGTTTACAATAGGTGTACAATAAATTATTGTACACCAAGCCCATTTTAGACAACCCGCAAAAACTCACACGCGTGAGTCGAACTTTTTTTTTTAATTCTTTTATTTCGCAAAATCAAGAACGCTTCTCTGTCGTTCGCTCTTTCTCTCTCTTCAACCATGTTCCCCTGTTTTCTCTCCTCTCTCTCTTATGCGATCGAATCTCTTGCATTCTTCTGCAATTTCTTCGCAATTTCTTATGCGATCTGGCTTCGTTTACCTAGATTGTTCTTCAAGGTTAGTTTACTTCGTCTTTTCGTTTTTTGATATTTATGTTTTCATATTTTAGGGTTTCTACTTGATTCTTTGCGATTGTTCTTCATTGTGCATAATTTTTCAATGTTATGTTTTGATTTAGGTTTTCTAATAGGTTTGATCGATTGTTGCGATTTTTAGGATTTTATTATTCGAATTATGTTGAGATTTTGTTTTAAAAATACTGATTGTTCTGAAGTTAAATAACACACCGGATATAGTACTCATTGGGACTTCATATTGTGATTTCACGATGGTATTATAACCAGAACAGAAGACAAAGCTTGGATTTATGAATTACTCTGTAGATGCTATGGAGTATCCAGTTATTTTCATAAGGTTTTGTCGAAGCCCTAGGGAGTAACTATGAAGCAATTGCAAACAAAACTAAACTCATGACTGATTTGATCCGTAAGAGGAGCTCTAGCAGCAAATCGATGTTTTCTAGTTGTGGATTTCAATTGTCTAATTTGTGATTGTTTTCTAAGCTAACGTTTGAGTTGTTGATGGGAGGTCCTTTTTGGAGTATTTCTCCTTCCTGATATGAAAACTATTTTACAAATAGAGCATTATCGACTATAACACCTTTACACTTAAGGGCTTTCAAACTTGACATGTTATACCTGAACATGCAATCTGTTTACATTTTTACCTTTATTCAGCTAATGTGAGTCATACAATCGGTTTTATTCTACACTTTGTAATGTTATGTGTTAAAGTTGTGGTTCTGTAGGTTAAAGTTATAGAAATTGTTCTAAAAGTTAAGACAGTCTTCCATCGTCTCAAACCTAACTTTTATTTTTAATAACTTAACTTTAACTGCTAAAAGTCTGACTTTTATATTTCTACCTTTCTTCAGCTACTGTGAGTCATCCAATCTATTTATTGCAGACATTGTAGTTTTCTGTGTTAAAGTTGTAGTTTTGTAGGTTAAAGTTAAAGAAATTGTTCTAAAAGTTAAGACAGTCTTCCGTCATCTCAAACCTAACTTTTACTTTTAATAATTTAACTTTAACTGCTAAAAGTGTGACTTTTATATTTCTACATTTATTCAACTACTCTGAGTCATCCAATCTATTGAATGCACACATTGTAGTTTTATGTGTTAAAGTTGTAGTGTTTAGGTTAAAGTTATGAAAATTGTTCTAAAAGTTAAGACAGTCTTCCGTCATCTCAAACCTAACTTTTACTTTTAATAACTTAACTTTAACTACTAAAAGTCTGACTTTTATATTTCTACCTTTCTTCGGCTACTCTAAGTCATCCAATCTATTCATTGCAGACATTGTAGTTTTCTGTGTTAAAGTTGTAGTTCTGTAGGTTAAAGTTAAAGAAATTGTTCTAAAAGTTAAGACAGTCTTCCGTCATCTCAAACTTAACTTTTGACTTTAAATGCTAAAAGTCTTTAGTTTTACATTTTTACCTTTATTCAGCTAATGTAAGTCGTGCAATCTTTTTATTCACCACCATGTAGTTTTATGTGTTAAAGTTGTAGTTCTGCAGGTTAAAGTTATGAAAATTGTTCTAAAAGTTAAGACAGTCTTTTGTCATCTCAAACCTAACTTTTACTTTTAATAACTTAACTTTAACTGCTAAAAGTCCGACTTTTATATTTTTACTTTTCTTCAGCTAATGTGAGTCATGCATTCTTTTTATTTCACACCATTGTACTTTTCTGTGTTAAAGTTGTAGTTTTATAGGTTAAAGTTATGAAAATTGTTAAAAGTTAAGAAAAGTTTTGTACCAGTCTACTCAGTATGCAAATGTTTAAACACTAAGGCTATTAGCTCAAATGGTAGAGCAATGTGCATTTATGTACATGGTGTGGGTTCAAGTCCCATATAGCCTACATACTATTGGGTTGTGTTTTGATATACCGAGAAATGACTAACAATATAATTTAAGTCATCCCTAAATTGGTAAAAGTTACCCAAAATACCGACTTACTTTTTAAATAAAACCAATAGCCTATGTAGGATTTGAACCTACATCTCCGCGCAAGTTGCACGGTGCTCGACCAGTTGAGCTAATAGGCTTACAATATTGAAAACACACAATGTAAAACTAGGAGTGCGTTCTTTTGCTTTGATGCTTTCTCCACCTAGGTTTTAAAACTTTTTGATACACTTTTTGAAAGAAATGGCATCAATGCTCTAGAAGTATACAAGCTGATAAACAAATCTTTGAGAAAAGACGAATTTCATTCATTAGACAAAGGCATGTATGGATATCGAAGCCAAACCCAGCAGCATAATTCCAGACCAAAAGTGATGAAGCAATTCTAAAACATGATACAAGACTAATTTCATTTGTGGTTACCAAGGGGAAAGGGGGTCAAAGTGACTTACCTGTTCAGAGGGAATAAGTTGAGAGGATGACTTGAGCTGGGAGCTTTCCATGTATGTGAGAAGTTGAGTCACAGTCTTTAAATGAGGAATGTTGCATACATTCAAACCAACAAGATGAGGGTTAGCAACCAATGACCTATTTAAAAGGAATTAACTAATTTTCACTGAAATTTTGGTATAAAAATCATGAGATACAATACCTATGTAAGCCATTTCCCATATATGCATCAAGTGCTGAAATCACTAGTGGTAGCTGCTGCAACGTACACCCGCATCATTTCTAAGCAATTCAGAACAGAACTTTGAGCTCAGGCTTGCAACACTTGCAAAGAATAAGTAACCACAGTGCTAACAACAACGGGATAAAACCAATTCAAATCGGACTGCTGTAACTCTCAGACAGATATAGATCATAACAAGGAGCAAAGTGTTCAACATATGAGGTCAAATCATAGGTACAAAAAATTATCTCCTACAAACCACCACCAACATCATGAAATCCATTTGAAGGAAACAACTAATTCAAGCCTTTTAAACAAGAGCCAATGTTGATAATCCCTCAACAAATCTTTTAAATTGCAGATTATCAAATAAACAAACCAGCAATTCCCTAGTAACTCTTAGAAGATATGGTAACAACTAACAAGAGGAGAATATCAAAGTGAGGTTGCCGCAATGAATTTACTGTACACCCTTTCATTAAACGACCCGAGATCAAAGTGAAGCTGCCTTACTTGTTACTCAGTCATCTCCTCAATGCAGTTTAGCAATATCATCAGATCATCAGACCAAAACAGAATATCAGATCACCAAAACCAAAACATCAGAAAGAGTAAGACCAGAAACAACGATCCTCACAGCCACAAATTTAATAAAATAATCAGAATCAAGACAACAACTACTTAGAAAATCAATCAAAATCAAATCAACCTGACATACGAATAGATCAACGAATTTTTCACTACCAATCTAGCAGAACAATAACTAAATCCAAGGATTTTGAATATATACCTAAATTCCTCAATCTATTAAAAAAAAATTAAATTCAAAGAGGTTGAATACATACCTACACGATTATCAATCGCATGAGGAGAAGCTCCCATTCGCCGAATTTTTTTCGCGTTTTCTCCTTCACATTTGCAGATATTCGATTCTCCATTGTTGCATCGCCATTCGATCGCTTAATCGAATTTCTCTCTTTATCTCTCCTCTGGTTTTTTCGGTTCTTATTTTCTTTTTTCTTTCTCCTCTTGATTGCGTGAAAGGAAGGAAAGGGAAGGAATTGGGTGAAAAAGGTTCGCACGTGTAAAACTGTGGTGTACGTTAATATTAACGTGCACCTGTTGCGCACAAGACCGATTGATTACTCAAAACCGCCACACTATTTTTCATTAATACCCTTACTTAATCTTACTTTCCAATTCTCTCACACCACCCCACCACCTCCGGCCACCATCGTCGGCCACTACCTCCGGCCACCACCATCACGTCTTCACAAGAGTTTTTTTTTGTCCGATTTCTTTTTAGAAACTTATGTATTTTTAGCTTGTACCATGGTACAGGCTTATGTATTTTAAGCTTGTACCATGGTACAGACTTATGAGTTTTTAGCTTCGACCATGCTATTGACTTATGCAATTTAAGCTTGTACCATGGAATGAGCTTAAAATTTATAAGTCCATACCATGGAAGGAGCTAAAAATTCATAAATCTATTTTTTTTCCGATTACATTAAATCAAATGCAACAATAAATCAAAATCTTAAATAATATAGACTTATGAATGTTTAGCTTGTACCATGGTACATACATGCTTATGAATTTTTAGCTTCTTCCATGGTACAAGCTTAAACTGCATAAGTCAATACAATGGTCAAAGCTTAAAACTCATAAGTCTATACCATGGTACAAGCTTAAAATTCATAAGCTTGAATCATGGTACAAGCTAAAAATGCATAAGTTTCTAAAAAAAATCCGGAAAAAAAAAAAAACTCTTGTGAAGATTCGGGCATTTTGTCGCCTACGACTTGATAGTAGTGGCCGGCGATGGTGGCCGGAGGTGGTGGCCAGCGGTGGTGGTTGGATTTGGGGAGGGTATATGTTGAAGGAGGGGGTAAATAAAGAAGGGTATAAGGGTAAATGAATGGGGCGGTTTTGAGTAATATGGGACGGTAAATAGTAAGCCCCAAAAAAATACTTCATAAAAATTAAACTAAAAATTATTGAAGTTATTTCCCATTTAAAATATTCAGAAATTACAAAATGAAATGATAAAATATGTTAAAATACTTTCATTCATGTATGAAACAAATCATTGTCATATAGTTGTGAATATTGTGATATTGAAGTATATTCGGTATAATTCTTTTACTCTATTATCTAGATGTATTGAGTACATTCAAAACATGTTAATTTAGTACTTAGTAGTACGTTTAAATTAAGAAATTTACCCCCATGAATATAAATATATCTGTTACCTTATACTAAAACAGATACCATGAATGACACATGTCACTTAATTTCTAGTGCAATTTTTCCTTGCCAAAAACCTATTTCCTAATATATACATACTTTATTTTATTTTATTTTTATATCGTTTTCTATAAATGGTTTATGTATGGAGAAAATATTGGATAACATAATAGGACAATAATAGATATCACATAATAATAATTTGTTCAAAATTATTTTGGAAATATTTAGTCAAATCGGTATATCAATAATGAAAAATATATTTAATCATTATTTTGATCAAATTTATTAAGCATATGAAATATGTAAACGTAGTATAACGAAAATTTCATATTAGATGATTCAATCAATATGTACTTTCGATATTTATTAATTATACATTAGCTTTAGGGGGAAAAATATTTTATACGGATTAAACAATATAGCCGGTCAAATAATAATTTTAGAATATACGGAGTTTTGTATTATAATCGATTATTACTATACGTAATTAGAAGGTTTACGTATTTTTTTATGAAATATGATACTCCCTCCGTCCCGGAATACTCGACCCGGTTTGACCGGCACAGAGTTTAAGATACTTGAATTGACTTATTTAATTTAATAGGTAGTAGTTGATAGTGGGGTATTATTTTAATGTAGTTAGTGGGAAATGTGTTAAGATGTGGGGTTGGGAGAGAGTAGGGGTTGAATTTTTAATTATTTTTTGTATGGAGTAGGGGGTAGGTGGGTTAATAGGGGTAGAGTGAGAAATAATATAATATTGTTAGAACATTTCCATTTTTAGAAACAGGTCAAGTATTAAGGGACGGCCCGATAAGGAAAACAGGTCAAGTATTCCGGGACGGAGGGAGTACTCCGTAATTATTTTATTGTAGGACGATTGTCAGATTTACAGCTATATTGTGTTGACGAATGTATAATTTATTGAGCGTTCAAAACCTTATCTTTAACGCTTACCACTTTTAAAAAAAACTTAATATTATAGTTAAAATGTTTAAATTACACTCCGTATGCACTAAGATTCTATATATTACAACTATTAAAACTTAATATTTCCGGGAAGTGTGTCAAATATCAGATTTTGAACAATATATCTTAATGTTAAATGGTGTGTATAAAGATCTCAAATTTATTGATAACTGGTGAGTGGTGATGAATCAGTTATATTTGTTAACTGGCAATTTGTTTTATGTATGTTAAACCTAGAATAATTGTCAATTTCCGGTTAAAAGTTTAGGCCAAGCATAAGCTAAATAGATTATACGGTAGTTATATGTAGTATATGGCTGTTATAAACCGTATAAATTTCAAATACTTATCTTGATATATGCGATGTATGTTTGAATTAGATTATGTGTAGAATTTGATTATGTATATATATAGGAAATCCTCTATATATAAGTTAGTAAAAATATTGATAAATCTTTTAATTCTTTATGTACTTTTTCATATTAGTTTTTGTTACCATAAAATACAGTAAGTTCTTTTGAAATGGGAAAAAACTTACCGTATTTTATGGTAACAAAAAATACAGTAAGTTGAACATATATTACGTGATATTATTGTGTTGTAAAATATTTGTTGCTTAATATTATTTTTTAACTTTATTTTTAATATTAAAAGAGAGGTCAATCAATGAGTAACAAATGTCATCACTACATTGATTCCCTCTCTTTTATTATATTATTATTATTATATATAGATAGATGTGATCCATCGGAATTTATTATCTCAAAAACTCTAATTATTAAAAAATAAATTTAATTATCTTACAAAATTAAGTCCGATTTTTATAAATATATAATCCTACATAGCCGCTTTTAATTTTCTGAAAAAACTCCCCCTTATATAATATACATATATTAGATTTTTGTCCCATGTCAATTAAGTGGACTCGATCGTTATTAATTAAAGGAAGAAATCATTATCAAATCAAAGTGTAAATTAAACACTCCACGCACGTAATACTTCGTGTATCATCGGATAACAGTTTGTATTGCTTAATTAATTGGCTTGGTACAACTGTTTGGATAGATGTATTTTATTTTATATTGATCTTAATTACTTTGCATATACTGTACGTATAAATGCTTCATTCAACACCCGGAATTCAACTCAACTCAACTCAACTCAACTCAATTCATAATCATCATCGAAAAACAAAAGGCCAAAAATGAGTGAGTTAATCACAAAGCGTTTTGTGCTCATAGTAATGGCTATTCTTGTCATGTTCCTTTCCGCCTCTGCTGCTCGAATTCTAGCGGCCGAGGATGCGAGGGATGGATTTTTGAATATTGGTCTTTCGGTAAAGGCGCTTAACGAGGAAAGCAAGAAGAATATAAAGAAAACAGTAACCAACGACTTTTTTTGTTATTTACGTTTTTTTGGTGTCCCAAAATGTTATTTATATAATCACATACATTTTGGTCAACTCAACTCAATCCACCATCCTAAATTTTAAGTTTTAACAACGATTGCTTGGATAGATTTAGAGAATTCAATGAATTTGTAATTGGATATACAAAGCACCAACGTTAATGATAAAGACCGATCGAACAAAACACTATTCCTTCTACGTGGGGCAAACTCAGTTCCCACAAACTTGGTGTTTACCATACAAAGACATTGAAGTTTATACCCCGAACTTAAAAAACTCAATGACTTGGATGTTGACTTGATCTCATAACCACTCCCCTTCAATTTGACCTGATGGAATTACTAGTTCCAAATTTCAATTTGACATACAAGTATTTTGGTATTGTATGAATGTGTAAATGATTTAGGCCGAAGGAAGACGTAAAAGTTGTACAAACAGGCAAGTGCATTCATTATGAATCAACCAAATAGTTGAATCAAAGATCTGCAAATGACCGAGAACCAATGATATATATGTATATATTGCAGAGCTCTAACAATGTGTCGGAATAGATATGGAAAACAAATTCTTCCATGCCCATATATATCTATAGGGTAGATTTAACCCCATAACCACCTTCCTCCCTCTCCCCGAAATTCCAACTTCTGAATAAGAAAAGCAAGAAGACTAGTGTTTTGGATTTCAATACTGTACATCTGGTTCGTGGTTTTATTCCCCAGTTCAGATGCCTAGTATAATAATTTCTATGTAACGATTTAATGAAGCTGCTCCCTGCTGTAAGTCTGCAACATGTACAATATGTGGACAACGCCCTCTGTTAAGTATCTTGGTCATCCTTTCCCCTCAGGCAATTAAGGGGGCATAGTTTGGTCACAGACATCTGCATAACCACCTCTTTTCTTAGTGTCACGGTAGTTGTATAAAATTGGTTCATCTTCTTGTAATTCTCACAACATGTAACTACTGGGACAGAGAAGAAGCAGACACAGCAGCAGTAGCAGTCAAGTAAATCTTCAGAAACTTCTTTCGTAGTATGGAAAGGTTGAATTGATGCCATCATTATTGGCTAAATACTCTGTACTCCCTTGCTCTGTGTGCCCTTCAAGTACAACCTGTTGAACTAAGGCATCACTTGGATTATTGCACATCCCAAGTTTGACAAGAAATGTTGCTATGGTTCCCTTTTCCGGGCCTTCGCTTTCAACCCAAATTTGACCACCCATCAGACTTACAAACCTGTTTTTTTAGATGATGATGGGAGAAAGGAGGGGTTACGACATTGCAGTGAATCAAAGGTATCAAAAAACCAAGAGAAAGGAAATATGTGCAAGTTTTTTTAGACATGCAGAACAAATGATGGAAAATTTACAAAAAAACATAGAAGGGAAAAGATAAAAGATAACCATTTTTTGCTATTACTTCTTGCATGCAAAACTCGATTGGAAAGAAAGGTTGGTCTTACCTTTTACAGATAGCAAGTCCAATACCAACACCACCGCTGTTTCTGTTGAACTGAGTAAACTTATTGAATAGTAGAGGAAGATCCTGCGGGTTAATACCACATCCTGAATCTTTAACCTGTAAAAGTAAATGACAGAATTAGTACCAATTAGAAAGTGCTGAGTAGTAACAAGATTTTTCAACTTTCCAGGAATGCAGAAGTACACTTAGGCCCTGTTCTATTCAACTTGTAAAAACAAATTCTGCATATGTCTGTCTTTTCAATATCCATTTTAATCGGTATTGATCAATTTCAATCAGTAAAGATCAGCAAAATTCAGTTTTCATCTATGAATATCAGCTTCAGTCAGCATTTTTTACAAGTTAAAGCAGATATAATCAGTAATAGTCATCTCAGTTCAGTAAATATCAGGTGAAGCGAACAAGGCCTCAAGATGCTAGTTCAACTGTATCAAGTAGAAGGCTAATTTTGACAGAGTATTTCTTAAAGAGTTTTAACAGAAAGTTATACTTCGCACTATGATAGTAATAAAGTAAAAAAAAGCATAGTGTAACCAAATAAAGCTGACAGTGATGCAGAGAAATATAATCAACCTGCACTCTCAAATAGAAGTGACCATCACCCATGACAGGGTAAAAGTCGGAAGCTCGCCAATCTCTCAAAGATTCTGGTCTAGCAACCGATGCAGTAACTGAAATATAACCTTCCTTTGTAAATTTTACTGCATTACCAACAACATTCAAAATTGTTTGCATCAGCCGCTTTTCATCGCCGAAGGCACAAACAGGCACCTCTGGAGCCAGGCCGAATGTCAGGGATAACTTCTTTATGGATGCAACAGGCTTTATCAAATGAATCACCTACAACACCAGAAATACATTTTTGTTGGACTTAAAATTCAAATTTCTTAAGACGGATAAAACAGAATCCAATAAAAAGGCGGTCAGAAGTGACAGAAGTACCTCTCTGAAAACCCCATGAAGGTTGAATGTGGCAGTGTCCAACTCTAAGCTACCGTCTTCTAGTTTAGAAAGATCAAGCACATCACTTATCAATGTCGACAACAGGTTGCTACTCTTGAGTATAATTTCTAACATTACTCTCTGTTCAGGTGTTAACTCAGTCCCCAAAAGAATAGATGATAAGGCGATTATAGCATGCATCGGTATCCTCATCTCATGGTTCATCACTGCCAGGAAATCATTACGAGCACGAATTGCCATCTCAGCCTCTCGTCGAGCCAAATCCAAAGCAACATTCTGTTCCATAAGCTGATCACGAGCTCTCATAGATTCTTCCAAAATAGCAGCGTGAGAAAGAGCAACAGCTACCTGTACAAATAGATACAAAAAAATAAAATAAAAATAAAAATTGAAGTCTACTTTACAATGTCTTGTTACAAAATGAGGAAGTTTTAAAGAGTCAAAACTCGAAATCACCCAAGATATTTAATGTTCAAGTCATCGAATAACAGCACAGAAGTCTTGATCTATTTAAAGCTGTAGAGAACCCTCTTATTCGTGCCCTCAAAACAAAAGGGGAAAGGAATCACAGAATGAATGGTGAATGTAAAGGAAGGTAGGGGGGATGCAGAAAGAAGTCCCTCAAAATGTAGATAGTTTAAGTGCCCTATGACTCTATGAGTAAACCCCTATAATGTCATCAAGAAGAACCATGGAAAATAATAATCAACTAAAATGCAAACCCCTCAAGAGTTGCTATCAGAAGTTTGTATTCTTGCGCTGCAAGTTGTCATGATGTGATATCTCCTAGATTTAACAGCAGCCTATTGATATGGCATTCAATTTTGAGCTCAGTGATCTACAGAAATTTAGGAAATACTAAACATCAATCAGGCGACAACAGTCAATGTGCGATAACCTCATTATGGCATAATCAGACTGAACCCTTCACCACAAAAAAGTGTCACCAGAAACTTAAGTAAAAAGCTTCTCCTCCACAATTTAAGTAGAATTTTAATCCGATCTGTAAAGAATGAGGAATACAAAGTAACATAGAAATCGTCATTGGCCTAGTTTATACATGGTTGGAGACAGGGTACCAAGGGAAAGATTAGAAGTTGAGTATCACGATGTCCAGTCTAAGATGCAACTTTATAATTGCTAGTTCATCTACTTAACTTTTTGCTTGTTTCTTTGTATCCAAGTATATATAATGAAGCTAAGCTTGGCAAGTTGGCAACATAGAATTTGACCCTAGCAAACTTTTTGCATCTCTGAGTGACAAGAATGGAAAGCAAAATGAAGCCACATTGAGAGAGAGAGAGAGAGAGAGAGAGAGAGAGAGAGAGAGACGGATTAACAATGTCTGAATTATCACTATCTATGGCGCACAGATAAGCAACACTTAAGCATTATGATGGGGAACTTCACATATTTAAGATGGTTTTAGGTAAGCAGCACAGTTCTTTTCAAAGGTATGCAGCAGTACTACAGAAAGAAAAAATTTACCTGGTCTGCAACAACTTCGACTAGCTCCAGCTCATGATCCCGAAATTTCCTAACTCCATCAGTGGGGGAAACCAGAACCATCACCGCATAGGTTTTAGCTGAGACATCTGGCCAGTCATTAATTTGGAAATTTGAATGATGTAAAAGAGGAACCCGAACAGCAACAACATCAGGGGGAGCATATCTTCCTGCAGCTGGCCTAGTCCTCACTAGTGGACATGAATGTGGTATTCTCACTGCTCCACTGTTGTTGAAAATTTCAGCAATAAAAGGAAGATTAATTGAAACAGTAGATCCAACTACCATTGAGTGGTTCAAAGTGTGAGAAAGTCTCATAGTCATGCCAGTTTGTGATGGCATCCATAATGTACACTCTTCTAGATCAAGTGTCCGACCCAACTCAACAAGAGTAGTTTTCAGAATTGTGTGTCTATCAAGTGTGCTTCTGATCTCATGAGTTAGCATTCTAACATGCCTTCCGGTTTCTTCTTGGGTAAGGATAAGACCCATCTCCCTGTCAAGCTCCTCAGCCCTATTCCTCAGAAACATTTCCCTTGTTTTTACACTTAATAAGTCAGGAATAATATGAACAAGCATCAAAGCTGTTACACATGATACAGCAGCAGTAGACATTTTCGCAATGGTCATCACTATAGCAACTGTTTTTGTGTGCATAGAGAATGTCCACAAATTTATAAGATGTGTCGCCCCGCATAGAACAATGAATGCACCAAATTGCATGAGCACCCATCTATATGGGAAGAATGCTGACTTCTGTACAAAATAAATCAGCTCCAAAGGGATGGAGAAATATGCTAGGGCAATAAAAATGTCCGATAGATATTGGTATTTCACTAGGAGTTCATCTTGCCACAGTGGATAAATGCAGTCACATGACTCCATCTTTTAATCAATTTCACACTAACAGAAATTCACCTGAGACAAGGAGGAGAATTTCATCAATACTTTCACCTTGTACATTGATTTTATAAGAAAAAACATGTGCTAACTGCTTAAGGAACACTGATCTTCTGAGTTAAGAGCATAGTATCTGATAAAATAAATACCATTACCAATTAAAGAAGCATCAAAAGAGCTTAGAGCATCATCAAAGGGAACAGAAAGAACACTTTCATCCATATTAAGTGAGGTTTAACAACAAAACATAAAAAAGCACATCAAATATGGATTTCAATTTTCAACCATAACCAAAGCACATCATGTCTGAAATCTCCATTACATATAAAATAAGTAGACTCGAAGATGACAGTACGCACCACAACTTACATACTTAAGCCCGGACAATGGATCAAACAGCAGCATACGGACAGTAGCACAGATGGTGAGTTTTTGAGGGCAAATGCAATACATTACCCAACAAAATCCTATAATCTGACAAACTATACTCCATGGTTGATTTTCGATAAAATACAACAAGGGGTCAATTTCTTATTCCTGATGCCCCACTTTATGGTGCTCCAACTATGTCAGAAAAAGAGTATATCCAAAAACCAAAATCAAATACTTCAAACAAGTCCATCGATTTCAACATGTTTGAGCAACATAAACAGATAATTGGCACTATTACAGATAGTTTGAACTTTACAAATCAAATGGCGCACTCTAAATGATCCAATCTCGATTATTGGGCCAATACGATTGATTTCCCTACAGCACATTCCCCCACCTCTGAGTCTCAGACAACATTCTCATAACTCTCAACTTCATAACAGTAACAAGATTGAAGTTTCTTCTCATTTACTCAAAGGGTATTTGATCAAATTCCACATCCAATTTGTTCAAGTTCTAACATCACAATCTCAAACAGTTCATCCTGGATCCATATCTTCATATACACATCCAACAATATAATCTTCAAGTTAAATTTCCAACAATTTCTTAGTAGTATCACCAATCCCAATAAATCAAATGTATGAAAAGAAGTATAAAAAGAAAATGAAACCAACCCATTTGAATGAACTAACCGGGCATTAGAACTCCGAAACCTCACATCTGATCCAAGCAACAGCATTCAGCAACAATATCACCTACCCCACCAAAAAAAATGGAAAATCAAAAACAATCATCACTAGAACGAATTTAAAAAATGGTTTTCTTATTCTGGAATTGCAAATGCTACTACCAAATTGAGTAATAGTAGAGAAAGTACCTTAGAAATCTCAGAAAATTCTCATGCAAAAAATAAAATAGTTTAAATTTTACAAAAAAAAAAAGGTCTAGTTTCAAGGGATTTGTACTGTTTAAGTAAGAGAGAGAAAAAGGAGAGATTTTGTAGGTGTAAAAAATGGGAGAGAAAGGGATTTGATTGGTGTGCTGAAACACTTTATAGAGTGAGCGTTGACAAAAAGTGGAGACT
This sequence comes from Spinacia oleracea, assembly GCF_020520425.1. NCBI lineage: Eukaryota > Viridiplantae > Streptophyta > Magnoliopsida > Caryophyllales > Amaranthaceae > Spinacia > Spinacia oleracea. The sequence continues at coordinate 126,493,812 of NC_079492.1, forward strand.
GCGAGCAAAACCGTGGGCAAATAAAAGATATTCACGGGCCAATGGCGGCCCATGCCTCCTCTATTTTTCATTTGCTCCTACCACGTGAACGGTAGTGCCTTTCCTCATATGGTGTTTCTCATTTTCTTCTTAAATAATGACTTCTTAAATCTTCATTTTAATTAAAATATTAAGAGATGTCCTTTCAAAAAAAAAAGTATTAAGAGATGTAACAGAGTCGAATAAGAAGATTATTTGTGAACAGAGGGAGTATTCTACATTTTAACATATTACTTGCTTTTTAATAGAATGTACCCGTGCAACGTATGAGATATATTCAATCTCGCTGAGGAAATTAATGGATCTTTATACCAAACTGACTAATTTGTAACTTTATTTACCAAATTGACTACTTTTGAATTCTATTTCCCAAACTAGCTACTATTTTGACTTTGAATTAAAAAACCAATGAACCAGTTTGAGTTTTTTTTTTTAATAGTGAACCGATTTGGTTTGAGTTTTTGTTTTTTTAAATAGTGAACTGATTTGGGATTTTTTTTTTAGGGACTATAGTTTTTATATGTATATTTTTTGCGTTCTTTTATTTTTATACGGAGTAATACCTAGTCGACGTCATTGGAGTCTGGCGTTTTTCAACTTCCCCAATTGACAATCGTTGGCATTCATAAGCCCTAATGTTTTCCGACTGGAGATTCCAAGAAGAAAATGAATAAGTATGTAGCTTCTTTCTCTTTGAACATTCAACGCCTATTTTTCTGCATAATTAAGAATCAATTATATTCAATGTTCTGGAATTTTTGTTTCAATTGTAATAAGAAATCGAAACTATTTCTAACTGACATTTTCTCATTGTGGTTGGGCTCGGTATGGATTTGCTAAAATTTCTTCTTTGGTTCCCTGCTAGTTGGAGGTGATTTAAATTCTGGAAATTAATTCACTTGCATTCTTATTGCTAGTATGACAAAAGCTCTGGTTCTTACCGATTTAATTGCCTACTTAAGCAAATTGGAGAAGTGTATTCTTTGATTGAGATTTGACATCTATTATTTGAATGTTTACGGGTATCTCGTTTTCTACCTTTCTTTGGGTTCATTGTCATGTGTATGTCATTCGGTTTTTCTTGACTAGCGAGTTCTACTGAAAATACAGGTTGTTTTGGACAAATTTTGGTTCAGTGGTTAGTTATGTAGTTCTTAAATTTAAGTTAAAGTTCTTAAATTTTCTTTTTATTAAAAAATATAAAAATAATATATAAAAAAAAAAGTTTCACTATATAGATTTTTTAAAAAATCAAATAAAACCAAACCGGTTCTTTGGTTTTTGTTACCTCGAAGTCAAAAAGTCATTTTGGTAAATAAATAGTGTAGCTAGTTTGGTAAATAGAATTCAAAAGTAGCTATTTTGGTAAATAAAGTTGTAAAAATAGTCAGTTTGGTAAAAGATCTGAAATTAACGTGGAAGTTATTGGGAGTTATGGGACAGTTTTTCTTTTTTAGGGGGTTATGGGGAAGTTAGGAACTTTTTTAATTTTTAATTTTCAAAAGTAAGAAATGCACCTAAATTGAGGATTAAGAGTTTGGAGATTTGGGGGTTAAAAGTAGACTAAAATGACATTCTTATTTACGGAGTACATAAATAGGATTTGTTTGATCCAAGTGATTTTATGATTTTGAATAAGTATGGTACTCCTTATTGTTGTTTTGGTGGAGTGGAATTTCAATAAAGTCGTATAAGAAGATTATTTGTCGACTTGTTGTTTTGGCTAATTGGAATTTTTTTTTTTTTTTTAAGGTAAAAATCAGTTAATTGATAAAATAGTCATACGACATGTACAATAGAAATCAAAACTAACAAATACAAAATAATTTGGATCAAATAAAATTCTAATCCGGCAAAACACGATCGTTGTAGATGAGATCTGATAATGATAAATACCCTCTTTCACATCGTTGTTTGATACAACCTTTCACGAGGGGGTCTTTCGATCTGTTGTAGCTTTGGTATTGAATTAAATCCGATTCAACTGATTGTAGACGTAAGAATCACATCCGTTGTAACCCCGCACAAATCTTCATCAATAAATCAACTTTCCCTGCGAAATTAAAAACATGGCCCCAAACTCTCACAAGGAGAGAGATAAAACCCAATAAATGGGTACAAATAACCCAATAAATGGGTAAAAAAGCTCTCCAATAAGGAGAGAATAGAGTTTTTATTCCTAACATGAAATCAAAATCTATGAAAAACAAGAATATATTAAGAGTCTCAGTAATCGTCTTAATAAAGCTAAGTGGAATTTTTATTAATCGTCTTAATAAAAAATAAAAAAAAAATTAGCTACACAGATATATTAAGAGTCTCAGTAATCGTCTTAATAAAGCTAAGTGGAATTTTTATTAATCGTCTTAATAAAAAATAAAAAAAAAATTAGCTACACAGATATATTAAGCAAAAGGTCTTGTGCGCACAAGGTGTACAATAAATTTATTGTACACCAAGATAACTTAACCCCCTTTTTTGTAACTTTAACCTAGTTTTGATTAACTTTTATATTAGTAAAAAAAAAATTGATAGGTAAATATTTTAAAGGGTTAAGTGATTAATTTTATACATTATTAGGTATTTTGATGAAATAAGTTTTACTAAATGAAAAAATTTGTCACTGAAAAATAGATAACTTTTACATATATATGCTTAACTTTTAAGCATTTTGAGTTAACTTTTACTCCGGTGCACAATATTTATTGTACACCCATTGTAAATAAGAATTAGAATCTCAGTAAGGTCGTGTAAGAAGATTATCTGTGAATACATGGAGTAATTTGTAGTCAAAACCGATGATTGTTCTATTAATTCATGCGTCCCAAATACTTATATAATTATTACATGCTTTTAGAATGCTTTCCTTAAAATGTAACAGAGCATGTTCGGCTAAATGACTAGGTTGTTCTCCATATAACATTATAACCCCTTTTGTATGGAAATTTTGGTTAGGTAGTATGGAGTAAGATATTTCTGTTTATAGAAAGATTTTTCTGTTTATAGAAAAACCTTACCAAGAACTCCGACAAAAAATTATAAGCAATAAAATCAAAAAGATTTTGGTAGAAAAACCTCATCTATTTTATAATGTTTAATATAAAATCTAATATAGTAAGAAATAATATAATTGTTTTGATGCCTTTTTTTTCGATAAGGAAAAAAAACCCAGGCGGACTACCTGACACCATCCTTTCGAATGGGTGAATTACAATGACTCCGAGTTATATAACAAACTTCTTGTAGAACAGAACATACAATGAAACTACGTTCTAACCTCATACTACCCAGCTCCAGTTCCAAGTAAACTTAGTGAATAGGCTTCAAAGATAGACGACTAGCCGAACGGTATATGATGATGCTCCATCCTCCGGAAAAATACAAACCCGATGCCCGACACTATATTTATACTAAAGAAAAAAGAATGCTAAATCTAAACTATAAACCAACTCCACAGAAAACCAAGGAAATACACTAGAAAAAACAAAGAAACTAACTTAAAAAATATATACAAGAAATGTAATGAACTCAATATTCACCGAGCCTAAAAACAACTCAATTCTTGATAACTGAGTTTACAATGAAACCACCACCTGCAAATTTCCACACCTGCAAGTTTCCTCACCTGCAAATTTCCACACCTGCAAGTTTACACTGAGTTTTGATGCCCTAAATGTTTACCCGTTCTAGATTGCTAGTCGTAATAATAATTCAAATAATTCAAATGTAAATTAAAAAATCTTCGAATTGATGCTATATTTTGTGTTAATTAGGTACACAAGAGGCTACATGTATAAATAACAATTGAGCTACGTCGCCAACATGTAAATAACCCTGGACTGATTTCTGACAAATACAAAGCTAGAGACAGGAAGAAGAAGAAGAAGAAGAAGAAGAAGAAGAAGAAGAAGAAGAAAGGCTTCCTGTCAAGTTGCTTAGCTGCTGCAGGTGCTTCAACAGCAGGTCCCTGGAGATTGGCAGACACAAATCACTAGTAAGTAGATTTTGACAAGATAACCAAAATAGTAATACAACATTACTTATGCACCAACTATATAGCAGACAAATTTACCTGTGCAAAACGCTTTTCTTTTCATGCCAGTTTCCTCTCCTTGGTACCCTTGTTCTTGAAACGTGCACTGTGCTTAACCATGTAATGTAAATCAAAAAGAAAATATGAAAATCAATCTTTCACATTGCATTTTCTCTTTCTAGTTCGGTCAGGTAACCGGCCCTGTGTTCCAGATTGAGCTTCATGGTGCATCTTTTCCCATAAATTTTCAAACTGACAACGGAAGTCCTTCTGAAACCAGTCCAGTATTTCTGAATGCAACAGGTGAGGATCTTCTTTCCAAGCTTCTTTTAGCATCACACAACTATCAATTGTTCTTGATCTTGTCCTCAACTTGCTTAAAAGATTACCAACACGTTTTTGACCCAATGCTTCCGGTTTCAAGATGCTGATTGGTTGGCTTGCCATGTACGTCTTGTAAGGTTTTATGCATGGTAGGACTTGACCATCAAGCAAAGCATAAGCAAAGACAATTACACGTTGTTGAACATCTTTTATTGGCACCTTGTTTCGTGGGAGTTCCCATAAGTGAGGACCAAAATATGGGGTAATGTAACAAAATACTTGGTCACAAACAGGATCATAAAATGGTTTTGGATCTACTAAAGGTGCTGAATATGTGCACAAGGATCCAGCATGTTTCACCAACCACTCTGACTTCACACTTGTTGCTTCTTGAATGTATGGCCGTTTCGTACAAGTAATCTCTTTATACACCAAATATTCAGGAGCTGCTTTAGAGATAGATGAGGACCGATAAAGAAACACTGTTTCATCAACCAAGGGCACCTGATACCTATTAGCATTGATTCTTTTATCTCCTGATGATGATACACTGACTCCTCTAATACGCTTGGCAATCCTATCTGCCCATCCAGCACAAATAGCTTGGCACAAGACGTCTTCCTCAGTTTCCGAAAGGGGATTCTTTTCAGAAGAGACACTCCAATCATCTTCCACATCTTTTATGGTTCCATGAGTCCATGAGAAGTCTTGCTCCAAACCACTATATCTCTGATTAAACACTAATTGTAATAGTTGCTTTCTCAGCTTGGATATTTCAACCATAATTTTGAGGTGTAGTGTGTTTTCTGTGCAGAACTGAGATGGGTTCTTAGATTGCTCAAAACACTGCAAGGCATAAGCTACAGTTAATGCATCACTCTTAAGGTTAGAGAATTTGGCACGAGAAAGCTTAGAGGTTTTCTTCATTTGCTTCCGTGATAGCTGCTGGTCTCCATTTTTCTGGCTGCTGAGAGAACCAGAATCATCATCCAGCTCTGTGCCCTCGGCATTGGTCTGACTTCTATCAAACTGAAAAGGAAAAGGATTTGACGAGCTCAAGGCAGCAGCTACAGCCACTGCATAACCTAAAACTAGATTTGGCCGTACATTGTTAATCTCCTTTTTTGTAATCTGTATAGCAAGGAGGAGCAACCTAGAGTGGCGTGGGCTCAAGGGATACTGAGCCATTGTCTTGCCCAAAGGTGTCAGCCTACCATCACTATCAAGTGCTTCAAGAGCCATTAAGCATTTCTCTGCTTTCACTAATGCGGTGGCATTAGGCGGGGTTGGGAATGGAAAATTTGCAACCTAAAACATACAGAAATACAAGGACGTAGAATATTAGTACAGATCTCAAAGTAGAATGCAGAAGACACAGAAAATCAAACACCAAGTACAGATATACAAAACAAATTAAAGCCGATAAATGCTATGGTGATTATACAGATATACAAAACACAAAACCCTAGCAAAGACATCGAAGCAGAGCCGAACGAAGTTATCTGTGGTAAGTGGTAGGCATCTACTATAAAGTATAAACCATTTTCCAAAACGATCCTCACTTATTCAGTTATTTGGCATTATCTAAAATAAGTTAATAAACTTAAATTTCAAGTAAAATTGTTAAATCATCAATGATAACCCTGAATAGACTTTCTTGCTATGGAAGAATGAAGTGGGGTCATTTTGGAAAATGACCTATACTAAACAGTTCCCCTAGAATCAAACACCAAGTACTACTTTGGACTTATGAGTAAACCTGGTAAAGCACTACAGTGTTAGCATTATCAGAAACCCATATTGTCCCAGAGAAACTTATTAGCATAAATGAACTAGCATAAATGAACTCTACGGCAATCGGGACAAAATGGGAGCAAGAACAAAAATATAGACTCAAGTTCCAATCCCTTTCTAAAATTAAAACAGGGGATTCTACGATCCTAATGGAGCTCATAGTTACACAAGTCTTGCACCATGAAAGGAAAAAGTTATATTCACAAATCAAAATGTATCTATACAATGCTGGAAAACAAAGACCTGACTTAAAAATCAACGTACGTTCAGACACGAATTTTCAGGTTTAGAAAAAAAAAAACTCAACAGATATTAAAGCATTGAAATTGTATACATATTGACCAATACCTTACACACAACCGCCACAACACGAAATATGGAAATTTGACCCTTTTTTCCAAATCAGAACATTCATCAAAAGTAAACATTTACTTCAGTACTTATGATAGATACAGAAGATACTCACCTTACTAATTGCCATGGATTTCATAAGGAGGATAACACCATCAACAGGAATTTTCAAAATTTCAGGACATGAGAATTCTGGAAATTCATTAGACAAGGCTGCAGCAGAGTAGAGGCGGTAACAACGACCTGGTCCAGTTCTTCCCGCTCTTCCAGCACGTTGATTGGCTGATGCCTGACTTATCCACTGTATTTTATATGATTCCATTCCATTAGAGGGGTTGTACTCTTTCGCCTTTTCCCTTCCAGTGTCAACCACATATCTTATCCCAGGAATTGTTAAAGAGGTCTCAGCCACATTGGTGGCAACAACTACTAGACGCTCCCCTTCCTTTATCTTATCAAATACACGAAGCTGAGCAGCTGCTGGAAGCATAGCATAAAGAGGCAAAACATGTAATGGACCAATAACAGGACCCTTCTTCTCTCCTTTTTCCTTAGTCGAGCTGAAAGGTTGATTTGAACAAACATCCTGTGTAGTAGAATTTAATTCTTTCATGTCTGATGTTTTAGCAGTCTTATCTGTCAAGCCTTCAAAAGAAGCCTTCAAAGAATCAAGGTTTACATCTGTAAAGTCAACACTGCTATCATCCATTTTAGAAGTCTTCTGATCTTCAAGATCTTCATAATCACTTTCAAAACCTGACTCACTGTCTGACTCCGAACTGAAGGAGGAGTATGTGTCGTTGTTGTCTGATTCATCATGACTCTCATCATAACAACTAAACCTGTCCGTTTGTTGTTCAGTCGAGCTTGCATGAGTATTAATGGCTTCATCAATCTCTTTCATATCATACCCATCAATTTGGCCCATGCCGGTCATTGTAGTTGCCTCAATATCTGTACTAACTTCACAACTTCTGGTTTCAAATTGCTTTGATGCTTGACGAAGCATACGGCACAAGTCCTCTACTTCCCTTTGGCCAGTAACAAACACCAGTATGCCACCAGAAGCCAGCCCCCTCTTGTGAATTTTTAAGACCTTCTTATAGGCTTCACCAATATAGTCCGTAAGCACCGTTTTCTTCGAGAAGTGTATTGTTACAGGAAATTCTCTTCCTGAAACTTTTATAACAGGTGGGGGCTTAGGGAATATTGATGTTCCTGAAGTGAAATCCTCAACCCTCATGGTAGCACTCATCAATATTAGTTTTAAAGGGAATATTTTCTTATCAGGCTCAATTTCTCCTTGAACAAGCTGTTGTGCCTCATATTCTCTCTGAAATATATAATAGATTATATGAGAAGACGAAACTAAACAAAATTTGAAACTACAAATAAACCATAAACAACATTTCAGCCCATAGTGATTATAGTATTATGTAAATCTATACAGACTAAGTCAAATACAAAGGACTTCAATACTGATTTCCAATCCACCTATTAAATCAAATATAAAAAACAATTACCTGGCGTGCCTTAATAACACGAGAAAGCATCCCAATAAGAATGTCTGTGTTTAAGCTCCTTTCATGAGCCTCATCCAAAATTATGACAGAGTAACGCTTCAACAAGAAATCACTCTGCATCATCATAACAAAGAAAATTTAGTTGTCTGCATCAATATCAGAAATCCTAGACACCACTAATGTAATCAAATTTGATGCACAATATTAATTTAACCAGACTTTATATGGCCTATTTTGAGAATCGAATCGGTTCTTAATAAGTATTACAGGCTAGTTGCTATTCTTAAATGCAAGTAATTAATTACGTTGGTGAAGCTATTACTGGAATAATTGGCAAGTTATGAGGAATTTGGTGCAGTTCTTCAAATATGGAAGTGAAATAGGTTGGACTTGCATAGAAAGTGCATGGAATATTACATAACAATGACAGCAGCAGCATCAAGTTGCTAGTGGAAGTTGATAGATATCTCTGCATCTGTGTGTAATTTGATCAGATGAAGTGTTTTAAGATGGGTGTGCGTCATTTTAGAGGCTACAAAGTGACATCATTTTGGGGGCTGCAAAGACACAAAACCTCTTCATCCTCAAGAAACCTTGCAACCAAGCTAAGAGGCATCGTGGCGTGCTTCCTTGTTATTGGGTATATGCATATACACTCTTAGCTAGACTCCAATTAGTTATTGGGTAAAGCAATTTCCCCAAGTGGAGACTACTAATGAACCAACCAAGAGATAAGCACGAGAAGAATACATTAATTTCACCAAGTATTACTCCCTCCGTCCCAGATTAGTTATTACACTTTCCTTTTTCGTCCGTCCCAGATTAGTTGTTACACTTCTAAATTAGGAATATCCCCACAATTATTATATTGTCTCTCCCTTCCCACTAAATTTTATTTTGTCCCCACACCCTCTCTCATTCAATTAAAAAAATACCCAACCAACTCCTATCACATCTACTTTTTCAATAAAATAATAATTGATAACCAAACAACCACTTATCACCTAAAACTTTGTGCAAAGGTAAGTATAACAACTAATATGGGACGGAAGGAGTACAATACATCATGGGAATCACAAAGAGCCATGCCAGCTGAAAGCCTGAAAGGCCAAACCGCCATAAGACATAGCAAGAAGTCCAGGAGACTATGCTCGGGTAGAAAACAAAAGGAGCAAATAGTTGCAACTTGCAAGCTAAAAATTATTAGTAGATAAACAAAAGGAATGGCAGCAAGATAGTATCTATTTTTTGTAATAGTTAATCCTTAAATCTTGTGTTTCTCGTGAGAGATTCCTATGTCCAAAATGTCATTTGCTTATCATATCTGTTCAGTATACTGTCTCCACTCTCCACGAGTCAGAAGTACTCCCTCCATTAGAAGAGATTGGCCACCTTTCTATTTTGGTTTATCCCAGTTTGTTGTCTGGGAGTCTGGGACTCTAGGGTAAATAAATACATATTTGCCCAATCAATTTCCCATAATCCCACATTCCCACTATACTAAAATGCTACAGGTTCATTTCTAATCATTAAATGTAGTCCTTCATAATTCGTAATAAACAACAAGGACAATATCTTTGGTGGAGGGAATAAAAAGAAGCCATGTGATTATATTCCTTTGCAATGTTAAGAAGCAAAGAGAAGTAGGGAAACCAAACCTGCAGCTCTCGAAGCAGAATTCCATCAGTCATAAATTTGATGGAGGAGCTTTCTCCAATCTTTTTGTCATGCCTGACTTGAAAACCGACCTCTTTACCAAGTCGAAATCCAAGCTCATATGCTACACGTCTTGCTGTAGAAAGCACAGCAACACGGCGAGGCTGGGTTACCCCAATAACACCCCCTTTCATGGAACAATCTCCTGAGCCATAGCCAGCTTCAAAGAGGAACTGCCAATTGCAATCAAAAAAAGGGGGGTGAAATAAGCTATTGGGAAAACTTGAAATAATTACAGGAAAGTAGCCTTTCTCCATCTCACCTGTGGAATTTGTGTGGTCTTGCCACACCCAGTTTCTCCACTAATGATCACACTACTATGATTGTTTATACTTTCCATTATCTCTTGCTCCATCATAATGACCGGGAGATCCATTCTCGTGTTTTGCACATCTTTTGGTCGTGACACATGTACCACAGTAGGGGCAATTCGAGGTCCTGGAATGGGATCACCTTCGACGCATCTTGTTCCATAAGAATTAACTTGGGGATCACCATTGAGTTCACTCTGAACCAGCAGCCCAATTTTATTAGTCAAGATTAATGCTGAAATAGATTTTAGAAAAGGGTCTCTGGAATCTATAGAGACAGCAGATCAATATATGGAAATAACAGTAATCTGATAGCATGGCAAATAATAAGTATCAACCAACCAGGTCAACCACCGTACTAGGAAAGTAAAGCAATTGATCAGACAGTAAGTACAAAGCCTATTGGGCTCTTACATATATCTGGTTTTTGTTGGAAAAAAAAAAGAAAAAAACAGCTCACAATCATACATATTGCTTATCAGCAAGAGTCAAAATTAAGATTCCCAAACTCAGCACAACAGGCCAGTGAAAAATATAATGTCTGACAATTTATGCAATACTAAGGCCTGCTCCTTTCTTCTTTTGTCTAAGACAAACTCAACGAATTGTCATTTGTTGAACCATCTACTTCTAAGAAAAAGAGATACATCATGGAGCTTAAAAACTAAATTCAAACGAAGCATACTAAAGCATCATGTGTGTTTAAGTTAAGATCTCCTAACATGTAAGTGCTCAGTTTGTATATTCCCAAAATAGAGATACGCTCAAACACTCAAACTACTGATATTCTTTGTTGGAAGCTCAAATATTGCAAGAACTTGAGTATAAATATGCAATTTCATTACTCTAGTGCTCAATAAAATGACAAACTAATGTCATTAGATCAGCAAAGCCAAATACAAATCACATAAAAGATAATCATCACTCCACAATAGCACAACAAGTGTAAATTCTCATTCTGGGATGCCCTAAAAACTAATCCACCTTCCCTTTATAATAAAGATTTTTAAAAACTCTCCTATATGATGCATGACATCTAGGTGTAAAATTATTCTGTGACATTGGACAAGGATCGGGCTAATTAGTAAGCATCCATATAAACCAGCTGATATACTAACCTCTGCAGCAACAGATTTCTTGTCAGTATCAGGGCACTGAATGTGTGATGAATTTCCAGCATCTAGGTTCGTGACTTTGCAGCTATCTCCGATAGCTACCTTAATCAATTCTTCAGGCTCAGTTCCTCCATGATCATCAACACTGTGTTGCTCGTCTGGCCCTTGAGAAGGCACAGAGTAAGTAAAACCATTTGTGGCTACTGTTTCAATAAGCACTGGTTTGAAGGTGACATTTTTATCCGCAACCTCCAATGGAGAGCATTGAGAATCATCAAGTTCACTTTCGCATGATCCAACTTTCTTTCTCTTGGTACCCATATCACTCACAGGTACATCTAAACCAGCCTTAGAAAATTGCATAACCCTCCTACGTTTCTCCTTCGTTGTCTCAGCCTATCAAACAGTAAGAACAAGTCAAGACCCATGAGCAAAAGAAATCTGAGATGACGACCGTGTACTATCTATGTTCGACAATTCCAAACAAATATTCAGATAGGTAGCAAATAAACCCTTTTCCCTCTATTTTCGATGTTCCCGTTCTATTACAGATTCAGGCGAGATAGGCATATGTTTACTCATATGCTTTCTTATCATTAGGGATTGTTCAAATTACTAAATTAACCAATTAATTTGATGAGAACAGATTGACGGTAATCAAGATTAATTTCATAATGGTATGCAATGAAGTTTAAATTTTTAACAAGCAAACATATAAATTATATAAATTGGAGCTGCATAACATTGGAATTAGTGTTTCAAATTCAATTTAGCTTGCTCAAAAAAAACAGTCTATCCTTTTTTCTAATGTAAAAAGGAAGTAAACCCAAAATCTAACCTGACCGATGTTTTGTGAGGACCGGAGAAACGAATATGCATTGTCACTTATGGTATACTTCCTGAAATCATAAATGTGAAAGTTAAACAAGAAAGAAAAACCGATAAAAACTCAGTCATCTAGGAATTACAACAAAATTCAAACATACTCTAAGTTTTCCAAGCTTTTCGACAGCAATAATTGTTGTTCCTTTTCCTCCTACATAACCACACCCAATCACTAATCACTTACGGAGTAAAACTCGGAGAAAAAATAACAACACTGTCACAAAAAGACAAAAATTACCTCCAATTTCTTTAACTTCCTTTTCTGGGAATTACTCAACTTTTTATTTTGACAGCTTATGATCGGCTGAAACACCCGTAAAACACATACCAATATAATTAAACTTGGTGAAGTAGTGAATGAATTAACAGTTTGTAAGCAACTCCATACATACCTGAGAATTCGATTTGACCTTTCGATTTTTTGTCTTAGCAGGCAAAATAAGTGCATTGCTATCACCGGAAGAATCCATTCTACTAACACAAGAAAAAGTGAAAGTGCAAACTTTACTATGCTATACTAGTCAATTGAATAAAACAATTTCGTGTTATTATCATAAATTTGACATTTTGTATAATATAATGAAATTATTTGTAAGAGAAAATTGAAACAAGTACGCACTAAGGTTTATCAATTGAGATAGCTTACAGTCGTGACTCGTGAGTGGGTGGGTAGTGTGGCGGAGAAGATGCGAAGGGGGTGTTGGTCGGCGGAGACAAGACGGCGGAAATTATTTGTATGAACCCAGCGACGGTGGCGGTGCGCGTCCAGGAGAGGAGAGGAGGCGGTTGCGGTGGAGGTTTCCAGCGTTAGGAGAGTCGACGACCTAGATGCTGGAGAGGAGAGAAGATGGCAGCAACGATGGTGGTGCTTTGGGGTGGGTGGTGGTGGGGAAGCAGCAGTGAGAAGCGGGGGGGGGAGAAACGCGGGGAAAGAGCTGAAAGTTTTTTTTTTTTTTTTGAAGGTCAAGGCTGAAAGTTTTGTTTAAGGGAATTTTTTTTGCGAGTAAACCTAAGTAAAGCAAACTAGTAAATGAAGGTCCACGTGTCCAAGTGCTTGGGGTGAATAATAAATCCAAGGACTAGTTAAATTTGCAATTAAATAGTCGGGAGAATAGAAAAATTTAAGCACTTGTAAAAGAATACAATAGAAAGACTATCCTTATGGCTACTGATCTGGCTACTGAACTTGTAAAGGATACAATTGAAAGATTTTATATCCTTATGGTTAGGGGTGCGCAGAAATTGACCGGGTCCTGAATTCGGTCCGGAATCGAATCTGAATTGTCCGGTCCGGACCAGATCGGTGGATTCAGGACCGGACACCGGTCCAAAAGAAAATGAGTTTCTGGATTCCGGACCGGACCGGGTAAAAACAGGAATTTTCCGGTCAAGTTCGGAAACCCGAATACATAAATATATATGCTTTGTATTTTTAATTTCTGCTCTCATATTTAACCTACTCCTCTATTACTCCGCCGACCCTCCAACTTTTCAAGATCTAAATCACCCTCCTCTCTTCCTCTCTCCTCTGTTATTCCTTCTCCTCTCTACTTCTCAGCCCAACCTCCATTATTTACTTCCTCTATCTTTGTTAGTCTTTGTTTTTCTCTACTTCTTATCCCGACCACTTTCTTTCTACTTCTTAGACCACCTGTTTTTCAGATCTACGATTCGATGCGGCGGTGTCGACTATTACAAAGATAATCGGTGAGTTCGTCAAGGGCAATATTATCCCATTCACGTGGCCTTCATCTTAACTAAAGCTAGTAATCGATCCAGAATCATTTAGGCGAACCCTTATCGGTTCACCTTCCACTCCCTTTTACCCTTTTTTATGTAATTTGATGTTTTTAATAAATAAAGGTAATCTTCTTATGGATGTTCTTAGTTCTGATGTTACAAATCTATCCAACTAATATTCAAGTTTAATCATTTGGTCATTCTAAATCGATGTTGTTACTTTTTAGGTATTAAATCCGCTTTTAAAGCTAATGGACTATTGAATGTATGGTACTTCGTATAAGTTTATCTTATAGAACAAAATTTGTAAGTCTATGGTATAAGTTTATTTTATAGATCAAAATTAATGTATATGAACTGTATGTTATGAAGGAAAAATTGGTGTGAAATTAAGTATTCTACTCACCAGTTGATTTTTGAAGGAAAATATTTTTCAAACGAAAATCGCTAAACAGGTCCAACAGGACAAAAACCGGTCCGGACCGGAATTTTCAGGTCCGGACCAGTCTGGTCCGGAATTATTCCAGACCGGTCTCCGAACGAAGAAATTTATAGATTCCGGTTCCGGGTCATTCCGGTTCCGGTCCGGACCGGACCGATTTTGGACCGGTGCACACCCCTACTTATGGCTACTGAACTTGGAAAAGGGTATCATAAAAAGACTTTATCTCCTAGATGCATGATAAAGGTGGAATTAAAGAAATCTTATGACTCAATTGAGTGGTCCTTCCTCTTTACTGTTTTGAATGAGATGGGATTTCCGGATTTGTTTATCAGATGGATTAGGGAATGTGTTACCACTGTTTCCTATTCCATTCTTCTAAATGGGAAGCCTTGTCCTGCTTTCAAAGCCAAAAAATGTCTTAGACAAGGAGATCATGTGTCTCCTTTTCTGTTTGCTTTAGGCATGGACTATCTTTCTCGTTGTATGGCTGATATGAGTGACAATCCAGATTTTAATTACCATCCAAAATGTGAAATTTTTTGAATCAATTATCTAATGTTTGCATGTAACACCCCGACAATTCTCCCTTTTCTAAAGTACTCTTTTAATATAAAACATAGAGAATTATCAAGGCATTATCGCCCGTGTGAAAACGTAACGGCTTATTCAGAATTTTGCAGCGGAAAACATAAAACTAACTTTAGGTTTATAAATAATCGATTACATAGTTAATCCCAAAACCAATCAACGAAAATAAGGTCAACTAACAAGTTTAAAGTCCAATTAAACAAACCCAAGTCAACTTAGCAAATCAAAACTAAATACAAGCTCTCTATTCCCGATCCCAATGATGCAACATCTTCAAACCTGCAGATGGACAATGCTTATTGATCCTTAGAGACTGCTCACCAAAGATTGGGTCATCACAGGATCAATAAGGCATAGCCATGATCAACATGCACAAGCAAAAGTACGTAATCAGCAAAGCTGAGTACTACATACTAAATCAATAATAATCCTAACATGATTCTATTAAACGAACAATCCTAACATGATACTTAATAAAACATAAGCAAGGATAACCAAAACATATTAACTTGAAGACTATATTTGACTGAACTAGACCTTTGTATCATTAACATTATTTTAACTGAAATAGTCAATGGACTGAGCTGTCTACTAGAAACTTCTTCTTCTTCACTAAGGAAGACGAGGTACGGGCGCGACTCCGTAAACCCCAATGACCTGCGATATCGAGGGACTTTTGAATAAAATAGAACCGGTGATCAATCCGGCCCAGAGGAAGCCATAAGCGACCCATGACCCCAACTCCTGATTGTCCGTCACTATAGACGTGCACAGTCTAAAGCTATTGCTACTCAGTTTCACTTTACATGATTTACAGATTAATACTTTATTATGACTCAACAATCACATAAGTCATACAATCAACAATTATTCTCAACTGTTTTTATCTTGGAATTAAGTAAGTGATCACAGAGGTATCAATCAAGACTTATTCCAATTAATTCAACCTTTCCTTTAATACTGAACAACCCCTCTATATAGGTATAAGGTTTCAACTTACTAAACAAGGTCCTCGGCCCTCATAAAGCAGTGAAAAGCTAAAAGGGAACAACGATCAATCGATCTGAATCAATATACATATATATAAAATAATGTAGTGTTCCCAACCAACATGTCTGCATCAATCATCCATACTAACATGTTATAATTCTCATAACGAAATATATATGTTCAACACGTCCACCCAACAATATTAAACATGTAATTTCAACATAACCAAGTTCATCAACAAATTTCAACCTAGATTCAACAAATAACACACATTCCAAGCACACAGGTATGTACGTACCTTGTGTAAACAAATAATAGGCCACTTTAACACTTCCAAAAGTCGCCTAAAGAGAATTCTCCGCCTAAAACAACCAACAAATAATCCCAATCAATTTCTAATCATTGGCAACCATAATAAAGCATTCTAAATGCATCCTAAACATCTTTAGGACCTTCCCCAATATCGAAACTTGAATATTTGATTTCCTAGCATCATAATTATCGAATTCGATGTTTGAAATTCGTTAAAAACTTTTGCAAATATCATACTTAAATTTTCAGCAATATAAATTCGTTTACAAACTTCACCAAGACCAATTTACGTTCTTAGAACATCGAAACAATAAATTTTATAATCCACAACATTCTACCATGATTTACAACCATTAAAAACCTTAAAAAAATCATACTTTAATAATTAAAATCATTATTTCATTTCAATTACATAATCTGAAAATTAATAATTTAATTATGCAAACCTATAATTCTGAAATTCACAATTAAATCATAAAGCTTATAATTTAAATTCAAGAAACGTAATTTAAATTATTAAAACGTCATTAAATTCATTATTTAAACATAATATGTAAATCTGAAAATTCTAGTTAGATCGTAAAAACATGTAATTTAAATTCAAGAACATAATTTAAATTATTAAAACTTAATTAAATTCATTAATTAGTTTAGGGTTTAAGAAATAACCAAAAAGAGAGACAAAAGGGGTGGCTAGCCGGCGGTCAGAGACGGCGGCAACAAACACCGCAAGCTGGTGGTGCAGAGGTGGTGGCTGCGACTGACTCGTGCTTGCGGGATAGGAAGATCGAAGAGGAGTTCCGGCGAGCAAGTGGGAGAACAAGGAGGACGTTGGTGTGGGCGAAGAACGCTGCGGCGCAACGATGTAGGTTGGGCGGCGACGCTGCGGTGGTGCTGCGGCTGAGCGAAAACAAAAACAGAGCAACACCGATTAATTGGTGTGCAAGAAACTGAAACCAAAAGAGAAAAAGAGAAGAACGAAGGAGAGGAGGAAGGAGTTACCGGTCAGAAGGGGAGGTCGACGGTGGTCCGACGGTTGTAGGTGTCCGGCGACTGGTGGCGGCTGGGACAAAGGGACTTGAGCAATTTTTCAGGTTCACGTGAATGGAGGGTTTCACGTGAAGTGAAGGAGAGGAGAGGGTTTGGTATTTGAATACAACACCGCTTAAGATTGTTTTCTAAATTCAATCGTATTTTCGTAATTCAAATTCTTTTTTTTTTTGGCAAGCAAGTAATAAATTCTTTTCAACATCAAATTCTAAATTATTTTTTTTTGATTTCATAAATCGTTAAATATTTAGAACGTAATTAAAATAAAATAAATATACGTTAATTATATATTTATTACTAAAATTCATAAATTCTATTTAAATATAAATAATATACGTTAAAATATATTAATAAAATTTATAAATTTACGGGGGATTACAATCTACCCCTCTTAAAAGAAGTTTCGTCCCGAAACTTGATACGAAATTTCCCACATTTTCCCCAAAAGTTTTTAACTTATTCTTACTAGAGAAGTATTTGTGCCACCTATGTGCACTCTTTTTCCAACTCAAATCTGCTTGTGTTACTCATGAACACCTTTTTCTTATGCGGAGAATTTATTTGCTTTGCACCAACATGTATAAGTTGCTAAAAATTAGCATAAAATGCATAAAATTGTTATAAAAATAGGTAAAAAGCGCGAATTTCTATCGCATTCTACCCCCTTAAAGAAAACGAGTTACGCCCTCGTAACTCATCTCAGGGAATAACTTTGGATACTTCCACTTCAACGAATTATGTCCCCAATACAATATTTTCACTCAAATCATTCCAGCAATGGACTTTTACACTTTTTCCACACAATGCCTCAACATGTGACATCGTAATGCGCGCATGGAAACTATCGATGCACGAAAATTCAATCAAATCTAAATGATCTCCCAACTTCTCTTTAAAGTCAATAGTACATGCTCTCAACATATCTCCCATGGTTTGGTTAGTGCTCTCAGGCTGACCATCGGTTACAGGGTGGAAAGCAGTATCATTTTCAATGTTGTCCCCAAGATTCAACTGGACCCTTTTTGCTAAAATTTCAAACTTTTATGGTCGATAAGGATCTTACATGTTGCCCTATAAAGGTAATGTCTCCAAATATTCACAGGTAACACAGTGGCAGCTAGCTCTAGGTCATTCGTAGGGTAATTAGCCTCATAAGGTTTCAATTGACACAACAACAGGTGCGGAGGTCAAACATTCCTTTAAAATCTGGAAAGCTTCTTCACATTTCTCACTCCACTTGAATTTCGATTCCTTTTTCAACAAGTTGGTCACTGGTTTTGTTAGGTTATGATACATATGATATTACATAAATCATGCGGAAACAACCATTAACCCAGGATTACATATTATTTACACATAATCATATAGCATAATTTAGATGCATACTCTTTGTTGCGTGCCCTCCCTAGCTGCGCCCGAACCGAGCAAGAACAAGTCTTTAGGACTCCAAGTGTCGTCCCTCTGTAGATAGTCCACAGCACGTCCGGATCCGCCTTAAGATTGACCAACTAGAATCGCCCTTAAGGTACTAGAATTTTCGGCACTTTTGAGCAAGATGTGTTGCTGAATTTTTCTCTCAAAAACTCACTTTGAATACTTTTAAAAATCATTATAAATTGTGAGCCCAAGCCACATATTTATAGGGGTATGGAAAGGGAATCGGAATCCTATTCAGATACAAATTAATTAAACCTAGAATCCTACAAGAACTCTAATTTAATTAATTTATCAAATAGAATTAGGAATTTAATCATTAACCGAACTCTGCACGTTTTAGGAAACGTGCACGAACACAAACACTTACGCACACACACACGGCAGCCACGATGGGCCGCCCATGCGTGCGCACGAGCAGCAGCCCACGCAGCGAGGCCTGCGCGAGCCACAAGCCCACGCAAGCATCCGCGCGCGCTGCGCGCGCTGTGCGCGCTGCCACGGCCTGCTGGGCCTGGCCTTGCGCTGGGCCTGGCGTGGCTGTTTGTGCGGCGCGCTTGGCTTGCTGGGCGATGGCCTGGCTTCGTGCTGGGCCCTCGTCCGGCAGGCCTCGTCCGATGCTTATTCGTACGATACGCTTCCGATTAAATTTCCGATTCCGGAATTCATTTCCGATACGAACAATATTTAACATTTCCGATTCCGGAATTAATTTCCGTTTCGAACAAATATTTAATATTTCCGTTTCCGGAATTATTTTCTGATTCCGGTAATATTTCCGATTCTGACAATATTTCCGTTTCCGGCAATATTTCCGATTCTGGTAATATTTCCATTTCCGATAATATTTTCCGATACGTACCATGTTTCCGTTTCCGGCAACATCTACGACTTGGATAATATTTATATTTCCGATACGATCCATATTTCCGTTTCCGGTAATATCATCGTTTCCGGAGTATTCATTTCTTGCATGTGACGATCTCAGCTCCCACTGAAACCAAGATCCGTCGATTCCGAATATCCATAGATAGAGTATTTAATGCCATTAAATACTTGATCCGTTTACGTACTATTTGTGTGACCCTACGGGTTCAGTCAAGAGTAAGCTGTGGATTAATATCATTAATTCCACTTGAACTGAAGCGGCCTCTAGCTAGGCATTCAGCTCACTTGATCTCACTGAATTATTAACTTGTTAATTAATACTGAACCGCATTTATTAGACTTATCATAGAATGCATACTTGGACCAAGGGCATTATTTCCTTCAGTCTCCCACTTGTCCTTAGGGACAAGTGTGCATTTCCTAATTCCTTTGTCGCTCGATGCTTGCTCTTGAACATAAGGTAAGAGTTGTCATCCTTATTATGTCCAGAGGTGTTCCTCGGTTTCAGAGTTCAACTGATCAAATAAACAGATAATCATAGCCTATGATTCATCCGAGCACGGCCATGCATTTCACAGTTTCTAGCTCTCCGAGTGGCCTTGTACAACTTTTAAGCATCTCATCCCGATTTATGGGAGGACAATCCCAATCTTGCGATCTTGAGATTAGACTTCGTTTGATAGGTGATTACCTGAGCGTTGCCTTTATAGCCTCCTTTTACGGTGCGACGGTTGGTCAACGTCAAAGAAACCAGTTCTCAAACAAGTAATCTCAAATCACTCAGGTATTGAGGATTTAGTGTCTAATAATTTAATGAAATTTACTTATGACAGATTTTCATCTCTTACAGTAAAGTTTCATAGGTCTTGTCCGATACTAGTCTTCCCAAAGTAAGTATCTATGCAAATGATTATAACATTGCCATGTCCACATAGTTCAAGAAACAGAACTACTAGTCATCTTGCATTCTAATCGTCTAACGTTTTCTATGCGTCCAATTTTATAGAAAACTCCGACTAGGGACCATTTTCAACCTTTGACATTCAAGTTCACTTGATAGACATTTCTTAGTCACAGGACTGGTCCTGACAGTCTATCTTGAATATATCGTCAAATTTGAAGGGACTCATCATTTAATACTAAACCAAGATTAAATGGAATATGAAAATATATTTCATATATGATAAATGTTCAACCCAAATGTTTTATAACCATGGGCCTCAAACCCATCTTCTAAAACAATTCATGGAATTCAAAGCTATGCTTGATTTCCAGTGCTACAACGTGAGTGTTGCTTCTCACTTGTTGCATAGGTTTAGTTATCATGCTTTGCCAATCTTAATATCCTTTTCATCGAATGTTCTTCGAGATATGATGATAAGATCTTTTCGAGTTTGTTTATTATGTGATCTAGTCTTTCTTACTTTGATGGTGGTTTTACTCATTTTGCAATGAAGAACCATCAAGTTAGCAGACGTTTTTCTTGCTTCAAGAGTGGTTCTACGCATTTTTCAATGAAGAACCATCAAGCCAGCAGATAGGTGATCTACCCAAGTTCAGTGAAGAACTTTAAACAACCCTGTTTTATTGCTTCTTAGGCAATAATCACTTTTACTTCAACTGTATAGGTTGCTAGTGATGCTTTGTTTGGATTTACCTATCCAAGCAGTTCATAGATATGTGGAAGACTCTTCAACTATATCTTAGAACATAGAAATTATTATTTTAATTTCCCACGCAACAACTCATGGTCTCCAATCCATGTTGCCATTTCAAAACACGATGCTCTATAGCTCGTCCTTATCAATGGTTAACTCCAAAGGGTCTTGCTTGATCCTTTGCCAGTGTTTATGCGTGTAGCATCAATATTTAGCATATCTTTATTTCCTTGAATCAAGAACTATTCCTATGTACCTTTTCAAGTACCATAAGTATTCTTGATCTCAATCTAGTTGATCTTCACTTAGATCAATAGAGATTGGTATATGTTCGTCATGCCTAAAGTCATACGATACGTTTTTGGCGATCCTCATATTATATCATACATGATAAATTCTTTTGCAGAATATTTCCCAATTGAATTCTATTCATGTAGCTTTAGCTTATCTAGTTTCAGTAGATACTAAATTCAGCTAAATTCTTTGACATATAATATAGGTTAAGAATCTCATTTAGACTCTTTGATGTTTAACTTAGTAAATGCTTATACATAGTTAAAACATCCTTTACTTAGATTTATTCACATGGGTCGAATATCTCCAATGGAGACTTTCGTGTTTGATTTAGTAAATGCCATTACTTAATCCAAAACAATATCATAAGATCTTTGTAAATAGATCTTAATACCTAGTATGCACTAAGTTTCGCCATGGTCCATCATTGATGAATAATCTCAAATCTAAGTCATTAGCATTTGAATGTTATTTTACAATAGAGAGATATGTGTGTGATACACATAGGACCAATTAAGTTTTTATGTACTCCCACTAAACTTCTTATATATGTATAAGAATCATGTATATTTTATGAAACTAAAATGCTTATTAGCTTCACTTAAAATACAGTTCCAATTCCCAATTGCTTGCTTAAATCTGTACTTAGATTTTATAAGCTAGCTTTCTCTTTCAAGCATTTATTTGGATCCACAAATCCTATGACATACCATGTACATAGTTTATTCCAACATTTGATTGAGGAATACGTTTTGTCATCCAATTGCTATATGTACCAATATGCAATCATTGCTTGAATTATAGACTTGAGCATTACGATTATGCATGAGGTTTCAACACAATTTACACCATGAATTTGCTTGTAACCTTTAGCAACTAATCTAGCTTTGTGTGTGAACACAATTCCATGTTTGATGGTTTTTATCCTTAAAACAAACTTGCAACCAATAGGTGTGAACCTATTCTTGCAAATCAACAAAATTTCAATTTTGTCATCAAAACATTGAGTATGTTTTATGGCCTCTAACCATTTAAAACATTTGAGTCTATATATGGCCTCTAACCATTTTAGGGAATCTAGGTTTCGTCATAGCTTTCTTACAAGTCACAAACTCATTAATCTACATGATAATAGTTTGACTGCAAGTTGTAGGTTTCTTCACTATTTAATAGAAGAATCTCATAGTTTCATTGACCTGATCTCTATGTTTCTTTACTATCTAATAGAAGAATCTCATAGTTTCAGTGGCTTGAATTCTATGCCTACTTGGGTATAGAACATCAAACATTAGAATATCAATAGCCACTTAAATTCCTTTGAATATTATGTTCTCCTTGAAGCACTTGTAAAGTCTTCTAAGAGATGTCTATTCTTTAAAGCCACTTCTAAAGTCTTAAAGAATAAGTTCGGATTTTCTGAAGCACTTCGAAAAGCCTCCGGAATGTCCGTTTATGTTTGTTGTTCGCCTCGAAAACTTTCGAGGTCTATTTTCTCCCACTTGTCATTTTGGAAACGAATCTCCAAAAGGACATTATTTCGAGCAAACAAACATTATGTTCTCAAAAATTCGTGGTAGAAACAATACCCTTGTGTCTCATTTGAATAAATCACAATGAAACATATATCTATACTTGGGCCTTAGTTTGTTGAATAACAAACACTAAGCTCCCACTGAGTTTAGGAACTCTTTAGATATATTATGAAAAGATATTCTGAAATTACTTTTCAATAGCTTTGACGAATTTGGTTTAGTTTGGTGGTAGTTGAGCATTTTGTTTTAGAAATTATAGGAAAAGTCTTTATGATTCATCATTGATCGAATCAAGTACTAATTGACTTCGATCATTCCAACGTAGATATGCCATATCTTATGGAGCTAGATTGTGAAATTACAACACACAATCATTGATGATCATATTTGGTCTCAAGTAATCATCAACATGATCTAACCTAGATCTTTATGATTTCTTGCCAAGTGGATTTTATACTTCTGAATCTTTGAACTAGCCAAACAGATTCAACTTATATCACATTTGAGTAAATAAACCTATATTCACTCAAATCCATGTGAAATAATAAAGTCATAAAATCTTTCTTTAGCTTTGAACTCTATTGTCTAGGCGTTCTAACAATAGTTCATATCTTTTGTTACTTTCAACAAGTAAGACTAGTTGTCTTAAATTGATCTAGAAATCAATGAACTTTCAAAAGTCCATTAAAATAGAGCTTTTGAATGTTAACTTGTTGATATGGTCTAAGTAACAATGCCAAAGATTAGTGGAACTCAAATCAAGGGGTTGATTTGAACCTAGTAAAGTTCTTTAAAGAGTTGTTTGTTTTAATCAAGCATATTGACTCATTCCGTAAATGACCATTTCATTCAAATAAACAAACAAACAAGCATTGTTTTTGTTCTTCTGAATGTGAGTCTTTCTGTGTTTGAAGCAGAAATTTAGGTATGCTGATTATGGAACAAAATAGCCATTTAGTTCCAGCCTTTGAAAGGACTTAAAACAAACTAGATGACCCTACAACTAATGTAGCATTGCCATGCTTCATTTCCCACTTGTAGGTCATTAGTGTATCCTAGCTTCCATTGTTTGAGTTGTTACCGAAGTAAGAACCTCAAGCGGTATATGATACCAAGGAAGTTTGATTGCTAGGTCACTTCTCTTTAAACATAAATTTATAGGTAGAAACGGAATCGTAAATTCCTTTCATTTGTTCCTCGTTTTCCTATTTCTTGTACCCTTTCTTATAGTCTTAAGAATTGAATTCTTTAGTGTTGACTTTTATACTTTGTTAGACATGTCCAATGTCACCAACAAGGTTCTTAACATTTAATTTATGTTGAATATTAAGTTTCAACTAGATGATCTTACCAGAAGCTTCTAAAGTTCTCTAAGCATCGATCTATTCGAATGTCTAGGGACTAGACTCATTCGAGAATTAAATGGACAAAGATATTAGGTTGTTAACCATTGGTAAAGCTGAGCGTATTAGACTCAATGCTTTATGATCTCAAAACTACAGTGTATTTTGAATTCACAAGCACCAATTGGTTTGCCATTCGACTTTGATATTCGAAAACAACCATGAAAGTCGCTATAAGAAACGTACATTTTAAATTGCTCACTTTCTCTCATTTCCGTGAATCGTTCTTGGATTCACTACCAATCGAGGAAATTTACTGTTACCTTTCTAAAAGGATTTACTTCAGTGCAAGATATTTAATTATAAACAATAATTAAAACATACATTGAAGCATGCAAAGTCTAAACATTTATCATGAATAATAACTTGAAATTAAAGCAACCATGCAATTCAAACAAGTTATTAGCATTTTATTCGATTTTATTGTTCCGGCAGGTGTGAATAAAATGATTCCAAGACCCTAAAATCATTGAAGAACTAAGCACAGTTTGTCGACTTAATCCTAAAACATCTTAGGTAAGCAAAAGCCTTTTGCTAATAGTCTAGAAACTATTCTTGGTTGATAGGTACGTCTAAGAACTTATTAGGTAAACCTATCGATTTTGCCACGACATAAAAGGACTCCTTACTTATATCGTTGAGTTTCACCAAAACTAACATATACTCACAATTATTTGTGTACCTTTCCCCTTTATGACCAATAAGTAACACCTCGCTGAGCGAAAACTATTACTAGATTGATGTAAAGGATATCCAAGCAAGTGTATATTTTGGCATGGCACCTTTTAACTCAATTTTTAAGTTTGGAACTTAAGCTCTTACTATGTTGGTTAGATTTTAAGTGAACTAAAATCCTTAATCATGTAACATAATCAAGCTTTGATCTCATGCATTTTAAGACATATTTAAAGCAATAAATAACTTAAAACATGCATAAGATAAATGTGATCTAGTATGGCCCGACTTCATCTTGAAGCTTTAACTTCAAAGTCCGTCTTGAAAATCTCCGTGGGAGGCACCATTTTCTTCAAATAGGATAAGCTATAATTAAAACTAATTACAACTATTTGATGGTACGCAGACCATATTTGAATTGAAAAACAACTTTGGTACTTTAGACCAATTACATTCAAATTAATGGTACGCAGACCATATTTTCTATCCTATTTGGGCCATACTAGTCACTTCATAACCTGCAAAACAGTACATATACTATATATACCATTCACCCATTCATTATCATGAATGGCCCACATAGCTGGTTAGTAAAACACATTATGCATCACGTAAACATTTGCAGCAATTAATCAAGGGCACCAATAATCTACCAATTATTCAGTCCTTATTAATTCTAATCAAGTTGTTTTAACCTTAAGGATTTGTAGACCTAATCAAGAGTTTATGACTAAAAAGCGCTCCCACTTAAACCAATAAATTCATATGCTTTACTAATTTTAAACATAAAAATGTATTTCTAGTCTAACCGGAAACATACAAATTTAATTAAAATTTAAAGCTCATATAAATTTATAATTGAATCCAAAAAGTTTAATTTAATTTCAGTCGTTATTTAAATTAATTCATGATTTTAATTTTAGTAAAATAATTAGAATAAATAACATTTATTATAATTACAATATTCAAAATTAAAATCCAAGAAAATAATTTAAATTATTAATTTTAAAATTAATTAAAATTACGTGAACTGAAATTTTCAAATTAAACATTCAAAACGATCTAATCGTAACGCAAACACCCTACGCATTGCACGCCCATGGGCCGCACGCACACAGCCATCGCTGGCCATGTGCGCGCAGCCCATGCGCTCGTCGCATAGCTGCTGCATCTCCTTCGCAAGCCATCGCACATTGTGGTGCTTGCTGTGCGCGCGCCAGCGCTCGTCGCACGCGAGCCATCGCTCGCTGTGCGCGCTCGCCAGCGCTCGCTGCGCGCGAGTCATCGCTCGCTGGGCGCGCGACATCGCTCGCTGGGCGCGCGACATCGCTCGCTGGGCGCTCGACATCGCTCGCTGTGCGTGCGAGCCATCGCTCGCTGGGCGCGTGACATCGCTCGCTGGGCGCGCGACATCGCTCGCTGTGCGCGCGAGAAACGCTGGGCGCAGCGCTCGTGGCACGCGAGCTTGCGCTCGCTGCGCGCGAGGCTGCGCGCTCTTGCGCGAGGCAGTGCGCGTTGTGGCGCAGCTCGCTTGCTGCCCACACGCGACTGCCTTGGCTCGCCCTTCGCCCATGCCCATTCATCCATTGCTCGTGGCCCACGACACAAGGCAGGGCTGCTGCCTTGTGCTCGTGCACTACGCCCTTGCTCATTGCATTCGTGCCGCACGGGCGACGAGCTCCCTTGCTCGTCGTCGCATGCCCGCATTATACAACACCCCTTAAGGGTAACACGAAGCGTCCATTGCTTTGTGCGTGCAAGTTATATGAACGAATCGCATAAAAAATTTAAAATTTATAAAATTAATGACAAATTAATAACTATTATTAATTTCATAATTTTAGGGCGAAAAATCGAAAATTTATTATTCAATTGATTTCCGATTGTTATGGATTCAAGCCTAGGTCATAAAAATTTAAAATTTATCATAAATTTACAATTTTTATGGTGGTTTTTAATCATAGGTTTCTAATTAAATTACAATTAATTATGAAAATCAAATTAATTCTAAATTATTCTAATTTTCAACAAATTAATCATAATTACAAATTAGATTGCATAATTAACAAGACTAGGCATTCAAACTTGTTAAACATATGCAGTAGGTCAATAAAAAATTCAAGATTTATCAACAAGAATCGCAAATATTTAATTTAACATCTTAAATTTACGAAATTTTGCATTCGAAAAACTAAAACCTTCGAAAAGTCATAGTTAGGCTTCGAATTTGAGAATTCTGGGTTCGGCAGAAAAATACTACTTTTGTCAAAATTTTAGAATGCCTTTTACATGCGAAATTGACACAAAAATCACTCGATTTGGATGAGTAACGAAGAAACTGCCGAAAAACTGCGTACGTATAATTAAATAAACGCAATTTGCAATTAATTAACAATTACGAAAATTAATCACCCCTTTTAATTCTTGCAAATTTGTAATATTTAACCATGTTCATGCAATTTAGATTATGAAAATAATAAGGGGCTCGTGATACCACTGTTAGGTTATGATACATATGATATTACATAAATCATGCGGAAACAACCATTAACCCAGGATTACATATTATTTACACATAATCATATAGCATAATTTAGATGCATACTCTTTGTTGCGTGCCCTCCCTAGCTGCGCCCGAACCGAGCAAGAACAAGTCTTTAGGACTCCAAGTGTCGTCCCTCCGTAGATAGTCCACAGCACGTCCGGATCCGCCTTAAGATTGACCAACTAGAATCGCCCTTAAGGTACTAGAATTTTCGGCACTTTTGAGCAAGATGTGTTGCTGAATTTTTCTCTCAAAAACTCACTTTGAATACTTTTAAAACTCATTATAAATTGTGAGCCCAAGCCTCATATTTATAGGGGTATGGAAAGGGAATCGGAATCCTATTCAGATACAAATTAATTAAACCTAGAATCCTACAAGAACTCTAATTTAATTAATTTATCAAATAGAATTAGGAATTTAATCATTAACCGAACTCTGCACGTTTTAGGAAACGTGCACGAACACAAACACTTACGCACACACACACGGCAGCCACGATGGGCCGCCCATGCGTGCGCACAAGCAGCAGCCCACGCAGCGAGGCCTGCGCGAGCCACAAGCCCACGCAAGCATCCGCGCGCGCTGCGCGCGCTGTGCGCGCTGCCACGGCCTGCTGGGCCTGGCCTTGCGCTGGGCCTGGCGTGGCTGTTTGTGCGGCGCGCTTGGCTTGCTGGGCGATGGCCTGGCTTCGTGCTGGGCCCTCGTCCGGCAGGCCTCGTCCGATGCTTATTCGTACGATACGCTTCCGATTAAATTTCCGATTCCGGAATTCATTTCCGATACGAACAATATTTAACATTTCCGATTCCGGAATTAATTTCCGTTTCGAACAAATATTTAATATTTCTGTTTCCGGAATTATTTTCTGATTCCGGTAATATTTCCGATTCTGACAATATTTCCGTTTCCGGCAATATTTCCGATTCTGGTAATATTTCCATTTCCGATAATATTTTCCGATACGTACCATGTTTCCGCTTCCGGCAACATCTACGACTTGGATAATATTTATATTTCCGATACGATCCATATTTCCGTTTCCGGTAATATCATCGTTTCCGGAGTATTCATTTCTTGCCTGTGACGATCTCAGCTCCCACTGAAACCAAGATCCGTCGATTCCGAATATCCATAGATAGAGTATTTAATGCCATTCAATACTTGATCCGTTTACGTACTATTTGTGTGACCCTACGGGTTCAGTCAAGAGTAAGCTGTGGATTAATATCATTAATTCCACTTGAACTGAAGCGGCCTCTAGCTAGGCATTCAGCTCACTTGATCTCACTGAATTATTAACTTGTTAATTAATACTGAACCGCATTTATTAGACTTATCATAGAATGCATACTTGGACCAAGGGCATTATTTCCTTCAGGTTTTGCTTTCTTCGAAAAGTCTTTCACAACCTCCTATAATAGTCATCTAGGCTTAGAAAACTTCAAATATCGGACACGTTCTTTGGAGTAGGTCACTCACTCACAGCTTGAATCTTAGGAGGATCTACAGAAACTCTTTCTATTTAACTTTTCTTTTTTACCGAACCTCATTACGCTTTTCAGGGGTGTATAACTTTTGGGCTTAACCCTTAGCTCTTGCACCAATTCATGTATTTCCTTTCATCTTTTCCAGACAACAAATGATTTCTAACGATCCTGGACCACTCAAATTTTCTCTTAAATTTATTCCCTTACGTAACATAGTTCTCAATCAATTTAGTCCTTCACTTTTCCGTCGATGTCACTTATACACATATGACTTCAATATTTGTATACTTCATTTAATAAAACTAGATTCTTTCTAAGCGTCTCCAAGTAATCCTCAAGTGTTTGTCATGCTCTTTCTCATTCCTTGAATAAATCGGGATATCATCAATAATATAATAACGAACTTAATTCGGAATTCGTAGAAAATCTCATTCATCAAATCCATAATTAATGCAGGTGCATTGGTTAACCCAAAAGACTTTACTATAAACCCTTAATGACAATAACGAATCCTATTGAGGTCTTAAGTATATTCTTATCAGCTACTCTCAATCAGTGGTACTTTAAACCCAAATCAGCCTTCGAGAACACACTCTCCCAATTCAATTAGTCCAATATGTCATCTATTCTAGGCAAGGGATACTTGATGGTAACATTGTTCAGCTCCCTAAAATTAATGCACAATTCCCTATTCTTATCTTTCTCCTTAACAAACACATGAGCTCCCCACGGTGATGCACTAGGCCTAATATATTCCTTGACCAAACAACTCTTGCAATTGTGTCCTAATTAGCTCATTTTGGGAGGTGTCATGCTATACGGTGTTTCAGATATAGGTGTCGTTTCAAGATTTAACCCTATAGTGAACTCAAATGCTCTAGCTGGTGACATACTCGCAATTCCACTCGGAAACACATCAATGAATTCATTCACACTGGGAACATCCTCGATCTTCACTCCAACTTATTTACTCCCAACTTGCACATTACAGAGACATAGCTCACACTCCCTATTCATCTCACTTGCATTACCGAAATAACTAAGGGTTATTGGACTTCTCAAAACATCTATACGAGGTCAATTTCCAATATGGTTCCTTAAATTTACTTTCTGAATTTCACAGTACGTCTATCTTAGACTTGTACAAACTTAGCCAATCCCATCCTAAGGTTTATGAATTCTTGTGCCTTTTGCTTTCTCATAAAAGGAGGATAAAACTTTTTCCTTAAGGCGGTAACAAACGAATCCCAATTGAATCTCTCAACAGCGCTAAGTCTAACCCCTTTTTCTCTCTACCACAAATCAGCTTCATCTTCCAAGTACAGTACAACTTGACCCACTCTCATGTTCTCAAGACAGTTCACATCCCCAAACAGTTTCTCAAACTCTCTAACTCAGTTCTCTAAAAAGGTAGGATCAGCTTGCCCCTTAAAGTATGGTGGCTTAACTTTGGTTAGTCTCTCAACAAGTCCCCAACAGAATCGGGTCGCTCAGTTCTCTCTTGGGTCAGCTTTTCCCCCAAGAGGCGAATAACAACAACTAGGTCATTATTGTTGGCCATTCTATAACACGACCTGAAATTAATATATTATACTTTAGGTTCGAAACATAACTTATATGTATTCTCTAAAGGAAAATATTTGATCATAGTGATCACATCAACAAACACTTATTCAAGAAAGTACAACAATATTAGAGTAACCATCGTCACTCATCCATAAAGATTATCCACATTCCGCACATAAGGCATAATATTTTGAATCATATTGGTCATAAGGGTCTAGATTACCCCTCATTTCCTTTATGCACTCAAATCACTTACTATTTTTGTGGCAAATAAATTGATCCACAATTCACATCGAGTATGCAAACAATAAAAAGAATTAATCCCTTGCGTGCTACTTAGAACTTAGAGTATTATGGAATTCTCAGAACGAAAAGAATACTTTAACTTTTATTGCTAACTCTATAGAGGTTTATTAGATCCTTGAAAAGAATAAAGAACAACTCGAACTTCTATTGCTTTAACTTTAAACTGTTGTAGCTTTGCTACTTATTCTTCAAAACATAAAAGAACTAACTAAATATTACAACTTCAAATGTTTAAAGCATCTCGCATATCTGTTCTTTCCTTGGAAACTTGTGGAGTGAAATCTAGATCTTTAGTATTCGTCGAACTCTTATTCCAGGTCTGAGTCTTTCCCATGCCTTCATTTTGATGAGGCTCACTTGACATTTCACCATCAGCTTCAGGGTCTACATCCGAATCACTAGAGATCTCGATGATAGGCTCGTGGTCCCTTGGGTTAGGGTTTTCTGCCTCAACCCCTACATTCTCATCCTCAACGGCTACATCATTTCCTTCTAGATCGTTATTTACACCAACTCCCATAGGTTCATCTATAACTGCATACCAAGCATGACTCCATGAGTTTCTATCCTCCTTGAACCCCTTTTCTACGACCTCAATAATGGTGGTCAGGATCTCTAAGTCATATCTCCACCTACCATCCCTAATCCCATACTTAATCAACTTTGGTGTTCCATCATCAGAATGCATGTCTTTAAATCTATCTTTGAGCTCTAGGTATGGAAATTTGTTAGGTAAGCAATTAATAATAGTGGATGCTATGGTATTTCTCTTATTAAGATAGGCTGCCCTTGAACTTTATCATGATATTCACATCCAAACACAATTTTCTTCACGTAATTATCAGGGGTTTCTATATCAGGTTTCTCGAAGGATTCTATGTTGGTGTACTTGGAAAGAAACATTTTATTCCTGAAATAAACAATTTCGGGTCTCACTAACGATTTTTCAACCAAATCATAAACAAAGTTCAATAACGCAATAGGTTGGTGGAAGCAAACAATTCTTTATGCACATTTAAATGCAACACTTAAACATTTAACACATGCACGTAGTGACGTAGCAATGAACTTCTTATGCTAGCAATTAACTACTAATGCACATACAATTCTATCCTATATGCCCTTTCCTATATTACCCATCTCTCGTAATAAATCAACATAAGTAAAACATTGAAGCATTTAAAGAATGAAACAAGAACGATTAATAAAAAAGAAATTTTTATTAAACGAATAAATAATAAACGAATATTTTTTTTTTAAACGAATAAATAATAAGAAATTTTTATTAAACGAATAAATGTTAAACGAATAAATATATACTTAAGTAAGGTTTTTTTTTTTTGAATATTTAATTTAATTTCAAAAAGAAAGAAAAAAAACGTACTTAATTCACATAAACGAAAAGTTTCGAATAAATAAGTTAATTTCGAACTTAAATAAGAAATATTAATGTTATTCCAGTAGGAACACGCACAAGAGGGGGGGGTGAATTGTAATTTGAACTTTGATAAAGTTTCTTGCGGAACTTAAGAAACAATCAAGAAACTGAGAATAGAGAAGACAATAACAACAATTGTGAAAACTTCTTGATACTAATCAAGAAGAGAATTCTTTTATTATGGTAATGCCTCGATTACAATAATCTCTCCAACACAAGTTCCTCTCAAACTCGTGTTCCTCACAGTAATCTACTTCGATTACAACTCCTTAACTTCTCTCTCTCAGACTTAAACTCTAAGTCTAAACAGGATAACTCTATCCTTACTAATACAAAATATAATTCGTGTTTGGATAACTCTAGATATTAATAATGCTTTTGTGAGGATATAAGAAACTTAGGAACTTTGAATTAACTAGGACACAAACTGTTTTAGAAAATCTTAGACAAAACGTTTTTAGGAAAGCAAAAACTCTCTGAATGTTTGTGTGCTTTAAACCAAAAACGATTTCCCTTTTATAGTGTTTATCCTTAGGGTTAGTTCCCTTCAAAACCTCAACTGCTAACTGCCAGTACTTTGGTCTCCACGTCCCTTGACTTGAGGAACAAGGGGAAGACCACTTCCCACGTTCAGCCATGAAGCAGTTGGAGATTTGACTCGATCAAACCCTAAAACATTTCTTTAAAACAGATTTTATTTATTTACAAAAACTTAGGAGTATTTTTAGGAAAATAAGTTTTGTTTAAATAAAATAAAACGTAAATCTATTTTATATTAAATATGCAAAACTTGTTTTTATTTATGAAATGTTTTCCATAAAAATCGCTTCCAATAAAATAAATGGCCTAATTAAATCATAAGTTCCTTGAGTACTCTATATACCATTAGCATAATTAATATTTACATAAAATTCTAAGTACAGTGGACTACCTAGACTTCATGTCTTCCCTTTGTCTGGAACTTGCAACTCAGAAGCTCCAGACGTTCCAGCTAAGGAACATTGATGAGTTCCTCTCTAGTTAACACAGGAACTCTTGGCTATGAGTCTGTAATAGTTCTTGTGGATATTCGGAACTCTTGATATGTAACTGTGTTGCTCCTCTTGTGACTTCAAACTGGAACAGATACAACTTCCAGCTCTGAAACTCCATTGAATGTTCCAAGTGTACCTCAGGAACTTCACCAGTTTATTCAAGTTCCTATCCTAATAGAAACTTGGGCATATGCCTGTTCAAAGTCATTTAGCAACCATAATCAGGAAGTTTGCAATATGTGTGTGTCATCAACCAAAACTTAGGAACAACAATATTCCCCCTTTTTGGTGATGACAACACTTGCAAACTTTTTACAAAGAGAGTAAGTACGAACAAACAAGAACTTATACAGACTATTGTGAAACAGAAAAAATTGAAAAATAAAAGAGAAAGATTAGAGAGAAGAAAGAGGAGCACCCTTGGCTTACAGAGAGATTCAGAGAGATTGATTCAGGAACTGGATTGAGTGTGCCTTGGAAGTTTGCACCCATGACTTCCCCCTGTTGACATCAACAAAAAGCATAGCACGAAATATAGCCATTCCAAACACAGTGCCCCACGATCAACGTTTGGCAAGTTAAGCTAGCCTCAAAGTATTAAACTAACTCATACAGTAAATTGAAAGCAAGCAGTAATGATCAAGACTAGAAAGCATAGATATGTGGAACCAAGCAAGTCAAAATAAGATGGAACAAATACCCAAGTTTAGAAATTATACAAACCGAAAGCAAATTAAAAAGATTGTTCCATGGCAAAAGATAAAAGAAACATGGGATAGGGTGATTTAGGCTTGGGATGGGGAACCAGAACCAGCAGTTTCTTCTATCACAGTCTCCTCAAAAGATTCCAGATTGTTGATCTTGGTGAGGATTGTGGCACGAGTTGCATTGGCTTGTTCTGAGTAGTGGTGAAGATCGTTTTGGAGAGTCTTGACACTTGTAACCAATGCACCTATGTGGGCCTGCATTGAGCTAATCCTGTGATCTGTTCCCTCCTGTAGTTCCACCAGACGAGCAACTGTTGCCTTTAGCTCCAATATCTGGTCATCCTTTGTGTTCCAGGCACCCCCATGATCTTGAACATGTTCCTGTTCAGATGGAACACGACTAGCTTTGGACTTTTTGGAGGATCTGGGTGTCCTTTTTCTTGGCCTAACAGTTTCAGGCAGTTCCTCTTGATTCAGTGGAACAGCATCCTCCTCTATGGGCATCTCCTTGACATCCCCTTCCTCATTTATTTCCATGAAGACAGGCCCTCTTTTCTTGTTCTCCTTCATTGCTACCCTCATGCTCTTTCTTTTTCCTACACTCTTCCTGTTCCCTCGAGGTAAAGGGACCTCTATTTGTTCGAGTTCCTCCTCCTCCTCCACTTCCTCTTTAACTGCAATTCCTTCCTGATCTTCCTCATCTTGTTTCTCTTCCTTTCCAGCCCTAATGACTTTACCCTGAACCACTTTAAGATTTAACAGATGGAGCATTTCAAGTTGAAGGATTTGGGTGGATTTTAAGGGAATCACAAAGTATGGGCTAAGGTCAACTGAGAAGCTTTTGAAGATTTCTGTAAGAAGGGAGGAGTATGGAATTTTGAATTTGGGGATACAGGTGGATAAGTGTTTGATCATGATTGCAGGAAAGTTTATGGGAATTTTCCTTTCAAGACAATACATGAGACATGCATCAAACAGACTTGCTATGTTCCTTTTCTGAGTTCGAGGAACTACACCTCTCCACACAATATTAAACAGCAATTTTTGAAGAGGTGAAAAGCAGTTGTGTGAGGTGGAGGTGGATACTTTAGAATCTCCTCCAATGGAACCAACTATATCTTTCTCATCTACATTATCTATGGTCACTGTGATTTGACCTTTGAGCCACATATCAAAACCCCTATTGGGTGTACCAAACAGCTGTTCCAGATAAGAGGCATCAAATTCGATGCGAGTTCCATTCACTTTACTTGAGCATACATTATCAACACATGCAAAGTTCTTGCAAAATTCTTTCATAGCTTCAGGAATTAAGGGGGATTTGGCATAGGTACTCAACAGACTTACCCACTTTTGTTGTTCAAGGATTTCCATCAACTCTTTAAATTTCGTGGCTTCACACCATGTTGAGTTGATTGCGAACCCCTCGACCAGATTGTTTTCCTTTGCAGTGAGTTTCTTGGACCCTTTTACTTCCCCCTGAGTTTGAGCAATCTCCTCTGTTTCCTCGATGTTTTCACCAGAAGTTTCCACTCGTCGTTTTTTGGATTTTCTTGTGGAGGATCTAGGGTTTGAGATTGGGGATTTCATTTCGATGTCAGTGTTGGTTTGTTCCCCCTGAGTGATTGCGAGCATTGGATTGTGGGATCGAAGAGGAATTGGCGATTGAATGGGTGAGGTATCCATGGGAACAGGTGATGAAGGGTTTCTCTTTCGTTTGAGGGATGTGAGATCAGTGTTGTTGCTTGTGAGAACCATGGTTGAGGTTTTTTATTTTATAGGTGGAAGGAAAGGTGATGTCAGTGGAGAAGGCGTGTGAGAGAGAGAAAGGGGGTTGCATGGATTGATTGTGGAAAGTGAAGAGTTTCTCCTATTTATTGCCAACGGAACCGTTCCAAACATTCTTTGAATATGGGTATTCGGTTTTTAATAAAAAATAGATAAAAATAAAAGGGAAATAAAAAAAATTGTGTTTGACTTTGACTTGCTTAATTTCGTATCTCTGACTTAACTAGTTTGAAAGGAACTGCTTACCTTGCTCATTTGAAGTGTGAGTGAATTTGCCACGATGGTAAGCTTCAACTATGTTTGCACACAGGATTTTGTGTTTGTAATAGTCTATATGTACCATGATTTCTGCTTTTGCCTTAGAGGAACTCCAATTTGGCAATTACCTTAGCTTGATCATTCCGAGTTCCATTCTCATTTTCTCATGTTTCTCTCTGTTCAAAGGCTTAGTTAAAATATCAGCAATTTGGTGATCAGTTTGGCAAAAGTCTAATTTGATCAAACCTTTCTCAACATTATCTTTAAGGAAATGGTGTCTGATGTGGATGTGTTTGACTCGGGAATGATGAACCGGATCTTTTGAAATACAAATAGCACTAGTGTTATCACAATAGATAGGAACACAATCATAGATAATACCAAAATCTCTTAACTGTTGTTTTATCCATAGAATTTGTGAGCAACAAGCTGCAGCAGCTACATACTCAGCTTCAGCTGTGGATAGAGCAACAGTATTCTGTTTCTTGGAACCCCAAGAAACCATGCATGGACCTAGGAACTGTACCATACCTGATGTGCTTTTTCTATTCACTAAGTCACCTGCATAATCAGCATCTGCATATCCTTTTAGCTCGAAGGATCCACTTCTTGGATAGTAAAGGCATAGGTCATCAGTTCCTTTGAGATATCTTAGTATTCTTTTCACTGCAGTTAGATGGGACTCCTTTGGATTTGATTGAAATCTTGCACATAGTCCTACACTAAAAGAAATGTCAGGTCTACTGGCTGTTAAATATAATAGAGATCCAATCATACCTCTGTATTTTGTTTGATTCACACTTTTCCCATTTGGATCAGTGTCTAATCTGGTAGCAGTTCCCATGGGAGTGTGATTTACTTTGGCTGATTCTAGCTCATATTTCTTTAGGAGTTCCTTCACATACTTTTGTTGGTGTATCATGATTCCCTCCTCGGTTTGCTTGATTTGTAAACCAAGGAAGAAGTTGAGTTCCCCCATCATACTCATTTCAAATTCACTGCTCATCAAGCTTGCAAAATCCTTGCACAAATTTTCATTAGTTGCTCCAAATAATATATCATCAACATAAATTTGAACTACTAACAAGTCAGTTCCTCTAGATTTTAAGAATAAGGTTTTGTCTATTCTACCTCTTTTAAAATCATTTTGAAGGAGGAACTTTGATAATCTCTCGTACCAAGATCTAGGGGCTTGTTTTAGTCCATAGAGAGCCTTATCTAATTTGTAGATGTGATTTGGAAATTCGGGATTTTCAAATCCAGGGGGCTGTTCCACATAAACATCTTCTTCTAAGAAACCGTTTAAGAAAGCACATTTAACATCCATTTGATAAAGTTTAAAACCCATGAAAGCAGCAAAAGCAATTAAGATTCTAATGGCTTCTAATCTAGCAACAGGTGCAAATGTTTCTTCAAAGTCAATGCCTTCCTGTTGATTATAACCTTTGACCACTAACCTTGCTTTGTTCCTTATGATTGTTGCATGTTCATCTTTCTTGTTCCGGAACACCCATTTTAGCCCTATCACCTTCTGGTGCTTTGGTTTGGGTTCCAAGTGCCATACCTTGTTTCTTTTGAATTCATTTAATTCTTCTTGCATGGCAATGATCCAGTCAGCATCTTCCAGAGCCTCAGTGTGATTTCTTGGCTCAAATATGGAGAGGAACGCGTGGAATGCGCAAAAGTTCCTTAGTTGTGACCTTGTCTGAGTTCCTTTTCTGATGTCACTCACAATGAGTTCCATTGGGTGGGACTTTAGATGCTTCCAAGGTTTAGGTTGAAATTGAGCTACTGGTGTTGTGGCATTTTCGTCAGTTCCTTCTATGACCTGAGTTCCCTGTTGGGGTTCCTCTGGTGTTGTTTCTGGATCTTCTTGGTTTTCTGCTTGTTCCTCTAGTACGGGAACTTCTTGATTTTGTTGAGCAGTTCCTCTTGCTGTGTGTTTGCTTATTTGGAACTCCTCATCATTTTCTGCAGCACGAGATAAACCAATCTCGAAAAATTCTTGTTCCTGTACTATGTCAGTTTTGTTAGATTCATCAAATATTATATGTACACTTTCCTCAACACACATAGATCTTTTGTTATAAACTCTATAAGCTTTGCTATTTAAGGCATATCCTAGGAACACTGCCTCGTCGCTTCTTTCATCAAACTTCCCCAAGTTCCTTTTTCCATTGTTGTGGACAAAACATTTGCTCCCAAAGGCTCTAAAGTAAGAGATGTTGGGTTTTATACCTTTTAGTAGCTCATAGGGGGTTTTGTTTAGGATTGCTCGAATCATAACTCTATTTATAATGTAACAAGCAGTATTGACTGCTTCAGCCCAGAAGTTCCTAGGCAAGGAACTGGCTATTAGCATGGTTCTTGCCATGTCCTCTAGGGTTCTATTTTTCCTCTCAACAACTCCATTTTGTTGTGGAGTTCTGGGAGCTGAGAAATTGTGGTCCATACCTTGTTCCTTGCAGTATTCATCGAATTTGTAGTTTTCAAATTCTGTTCCATGATCTGATCTTATATGGATCATTTGATGACCTGTGGTTTTCTGGATTTTCTTTGAAAATGTAACAAACTCATCAAACGTTTCATCCTTGCTTGTTAGAAATATGACCCAAGTAAAGCGAGAGTAATCATCAACAATAACTAATACATATTTTTTCCCACTTCTGCTTTGAATTCTCATTGGTCCACATAAGTCCATATGGATGAGTTCCAATGGTTTTGTGGTGCTTACCAATTTCTTAGATTTAAAGGAACTTCGGACATGCTTGCCTTTTGCACATGCATCACACACTTTATCAGTTAGGAACTTGATTGAGGGGAGTCCTCGAACCAGTTCCTTTGATCTTAGTTTGTCAAGCAACGAGAAACTAGCATGTCCAAACCTCCTGTGCCATAGTAGGGAATTTTCTTCAAGGGCACTGAGGCAGGTTAGATTGTTCCTGGGAACTGTATTGAGATCCACAGAATATGTGTTCCCTTTACGAGTTCCTTCCAAAATAACCTTCCCAGTGTTATTGTTTATAATTTGACAGTTTTCAGAAGTAAAACTTACAGAGTTTCCTTTGTCACAGAATTGAGAGATGCTTAGTAGACTGTGCATCAAACCCTCGACTAAAAATACATTTTCAATGGCGTAGGAACTTGACCTTCCAACTTTTCCAATTCCAATAATTTCTCCTTTCATGTTGTCTCCAAAGGTCACAGTTCCTCCATTGTAGGCTTCTAGTGAGAGGAATTTAGATTTGTCTCCTGTCATGTGTTTGGAACACCCGCTGTCGAGATACCACGAGCTGTTCCCCTTCACTAGAATCTGTAAAGAGATCAAAGGTTAGTTACAGGAACTCGGGTTTCCTCGAGTTCCTTTTCAACTATAACTTCAGACTTCTTAACCCATTTTTGTTTTACATAATTTATGTTTCTTTGATCCTGTTCCTTCATCTTGGAACACTCAGTACTTATGTGACTTCCACTTCCACATGAGAAGCAGACTTTTACACTAGGAAGATCCACATACTTCTTCTTATGACTATTTTTATGGTTAAAGCCCAATCCTTCTGTTCTCTTAGATTGAGCATTCTCAATCCATTTGGGAGGAACTTTAGGTGGTTGTCTCTGTGCCCTGGCCATGGATAGTTCCCTTTCCAGTTTCTCTTTTTGTTCCTTTGTGGTGATCAGATCTTTGTTTAAATTTTCTAAGTCGATGTTAAAAATTCCCATGTTGATTTCCAAGGATTTTGTAGGATCTAAACTTAAATTAAACATCTTATATTGACTGAGTTGAACTTGTAGAAGGATGTTTTCATTTCTAATTTTTTCGAATGACTCATTAATAGAGGTATTTCTATCTAGTAATTCAAAGAACCTGCCTTGGACATCAGATCTAATATTGTTCAGATAATTTATATGGTCTTTACTGAGTTCCAAGGCTCTATCACTTTGTGCTTTTAATATACTTAGCTTTTTGTAATCATCTAGAGTTTCTAGCAACAGTTCAATTAGTTTTGACTTTGAGAGACACTGAAGAGTGGAGGAACTTACTTCTTCTGATGGAACTTGGTCAGTTCCTTCTGTTCTAGCCATAAGGCAGAGATTTGCAGTTTCTTCATTTGGTTGTTCCTCATCGTCTTCTGAATCTGTTGCTTCGCCCCATGCAGCTATCATGGCCTTTTTGAAGTTTGGTCTGTTGAAGGTAGACTTGTTAAAGCGATCTTTGACCTGTTCCTTCCCTTTTCCTCTGGTCTTGTCGTTCTCCCACAGAGGGCATTCACGAATTTGGTGATCAGTTTCTCCACATTTGAAGCAACCTTGCTCAGTTTTGGAACTAGTGATTTTCTTGGCAAAGTTCCTTCCTTTCTGGTTTCCTGGTTTGAAGTTCCTATAGAGCTTTCTCATTCTTCTGACCAGCATGGCAGCCTCTTCTTCATCTGGTTCAGATTCATCGAGTTCCTCAGCCTTTAGAGCAAGTCCTCGATTTCTTGAGCTCTCGGGAACAGCAGCTCCAAGATGCAGTTCGTGTGTCATCAAGGAACCAGCAAGTTGTTCAATGTTGAACTTGGTGAAGTCCTTGGTCTCAAACAGTGCAGTGACCTTTGTTCTCCAGCGATCATCTTGTGGCATGCTTCTTAGTATTTTTCTTACCTGTTCATCTGTGGGAATGATTCTACCAAGAGAAACTAATTCATTGGTTATGTTAGTAAATCTAGTGAACATTTCTTGAATAGTTTCTTTTGGAAGCATCTCAAATCTTTCATATTTAGACATCAAAAGGTCAATTTTGGAACGCTTAACTTCATTAGTTCCTTCGTAGGTTACTTGAAGTAGTTCCCAAATCTGTTTTGCGTTCTTGCACCCCATGACTCTGTTGTGTTCATGAGGTCCAAGCCCGCAATGCAAGATTTTGACAGCCATGGCATTCATCTCATATTTATCAAAGTCTTCTTTAGAAAATTCAGACATTGGTTTAGGAACTACCTCGTTTTCAGCATTGGTCTTTGTTACCTCGAAGTCTCCAACTTCAATTACACGCCAAACTTGGTAATTTTCAGCTTTGATGAATATCTCCATTCTATTCTTCCAGTATGAGTAGAACTTGCCATTGAACATAGGTGGCCTTTGTGTCGAGTAACCTTCTTCCAGTTTCTCTTGTGAGTTCATACTTTCAGGAACTTGACTCAAACAGGGTTTCCTGTGTTTTGGTGAGTACTGGCTCTGATACCAACTGTTATTCCAGTAGGAACACGCACAAGAGGGGGGGGTGAATTGTAATTTGAACTTTGATAAAGTTTCTTGCGGAACTTAAGAAACAATCAAGAAACTGAGAATAGAGAAGACAATAACAACAATTGTG
The DNA here is from genome assembly GCF_020520425.1 of Spinacia oleracea. Taxonomy (NCBI): domain Eukaryota; kingdom Viridiplantae; phylum Streptophyta; class Magnoliopsida; order Caryophyllales; family Amaranthaceae; genus Spinacia; species Spinacia oleracea. The sequence continues at coordinate 126,535,394 of NC_079492.1, forward strand.
AAAACTTCTTGATACTAATCAAGAAGAGAATTCTTTTATTATGGTAATGCCTCGATTACAATAATCTCTCCAACACAAGTTCCTCTCAAACTCGTGTTCCTCACAGTAATCTACTTCGATTACAACTCCTTAACTTCTCTCTCTCAGACTTAAACTCTAAGTCTAAACAGGATAACTCTATCCTTACTAATACAAAATATAATTCGTGTTTGGATAACTCTAGATATTAATAATGCTTTTGTGAGGATATAAGAAACTTAGGAACTTTGAATTAACTAGGACACAAACTGTTTTAGAAAATCTTAGACAAAACGTTTTTAGGAAAGCAAAAACTCTCTGAATGTTTGTGTGCTTTAAACCAAAAACGATTTCCCTTTTATAGTGTTTATCCTTAGGGTTAGTTCCCTTCAAAACCTCAACTGCTAACTGCCAGTACTTTGGTCTCCACGTCCCTTGACTTGAGGAACAAGGGGAAGACCACTTCCCACGTTCAGCCATGAAGCAGTTGGAGATTTGACTCGATCAAACCCTAAAACATTTCTTTAAAACAGATTTTATTTATTTACAAAAACTTAGGAGTATTTTTAGGAAAATAAGTTTTGTTTAAATAAAATAAAACGTAAATCTATTTTATATTAAATATGCAAAACTTGTTTTTATTTATGAAATGTTTTCCATAAAAATCGCTTCCAATAAAATAAATGGCCTAATTAAATCATAAGTTCCTTGAGTACTCTATATACCATTAGCATAATTAATATTTACATAAAATTCTAAGTACAGTGGACTACCTAGACTTCATGTCTTCCCTTTGTCTGGAACTTGCAACTCAGAAGCTCCAGACGTTCCAGCTAAGGAACATTGATGAGTTCCTCTCTAGTTAACACAGGAACTCTTGGCTATGAGTCTGTAATAGTTCTTGTGGATATTCGGAACTCTTGATATGTAACTGTGTTGCTCCTCTTGTGACTTCAAACTGGAACAGATACAACTTCCAGCTCTGAAACTCCATTGAATGTTCCAAGTGTACCTCAGGAACTTCACCAGTTTATTCAAGTTCCTATCCTAATAGAAACTTGGGCATATGCCTGTTCAAAGTCATTTAGCAACCATAATCAGGAAGTTTGCAATATGTGTGTGTCATCAACCAAAACTTAGGAACAACAATTAATATAATTTCAAAAAAAATAAAATAAATTTGGTCCCCTAAATTTTGAATGATATAATGAGTAGGAGCTCAATTCTAGGTAATTCGTTTTAGAAAACTAGCTAGTTTAGGCGCCTAAAAACATTGAAGTAAAACCATAAGCTTCTAGATACCACTTTGTAACACCCCGACAATTCTCCCTTTTCTAAAGTACTCTTTTAATATAAAACATAGAGAATTATCAAGGCATTATCGCCCGTGTGAAAACCTAACGGCTTATTCAGAATTTTGCAGCGGAAAACATAAAACTAACTTTAGGTTTATAAATAATCGATTACATAGTTAATCCCAAAACCAATCAACGAAAATAAGGTCAACTAACAAGTTTAAAGTCCAATTAAATAAACCCAAGTCAACTTAGCAAATCAAAACTAAATACAAGCTCTCTATTCCCGATCCCAATGATGCAACATCTTCAAACCTGCAGATGGACAATGCTTATTGATCCTTAGAGACTGCTCACCAAAGATTGGGTCATCACAGGATCAATAAGGCATAGCCATGATCAACATGCACAAGCAAAAGCACGTAATCAGCAAAGCTGAGTACTACATACTAAATCAATAATAATCCTAACATGATTCTATTAAACGAACAATCCTAACATGATACTAAATAAAACATAAGCAAGGATAACCAAAACATATTGACTTGAAGACTATATTTGACTGAACTAGACCTTTATATCATTAACATTATTTTAATTGAAATAGTCAATGGACTGAGCTGTCTACTAGAAACTTCTTCTTCTTCACTAAGGAAGACGAGGTACGGGCGCGACTCCGTAAACCCCAATGACCTGCGATATCGAGGGACTTTTGAATAAAATAGAACCGGTGATCAATCCGGCCCAGAGAAAGCCATAAGCGACCCATGACCCCAACTCCTGATTGTCCGTCACTATAGACGTGCACAGTCTAAAGCTATTGCTACTCAGTTTCACTTTACATGATTTACAGATTAATACTTTATTATGACTCAACAATCACATAAGTCATACAATCAACAATTATTCTCAACTGTTTTTATCTTGGAATTAAGTAAGTGATCACAGAGGTATCAATCAAGACTTATTCCAATTAATTCAACCTTTCCTTTAATACTGAACAACCCCTCTATATAGGTATAAGGTTTCAACTTACTAAACAAGGTCCTCGGCCCTCATAAAGCAGTGAAAAGCTAAAAGGGAACAACGATCAATCGATCTGAATCAATATACATATATATAAAATAATGTAGTGTTCCCAACCAACATGTCTGCATCAATCATCCATACTAACATGTTATAATTCTCATAACGAAATATATATGTTCAACACGTCCATCCAACAATATTAAACATGTAATTCCAACATAACCAAGTTCATCAACAAATTTCAACCTGGATTCAACAAATAACACACATTCCAAGCACACAGGTATGTACGTACCTTTTGTAAACAACTAATAGGCCACTTTAACACTTCCAAAAGTCGCCTAAAGAGAATTCTCCGCCTAAAACAACCAACAAATAATCCCAATCAATTTCTAATCATTGGCAACCATAATAAAGCATTCTAAATGCATCCTAAACATCTTTAAGACCTTCCCCAATATCGAAACTTGAATATTTGATTTCCTAGCATCATAATTATCGAATTCGATGTTTGAAATTCGTTAAAAACTTTTGCAAATATCATACTTAAATTTTCAGCAATATAAATTCGTTTACAAACTTCACCAAGACCAATTTACGTTCTTAGAACATCGAAACAATAAATTTAATAATCCACAATCATTCTACCATGATTTACAACCAATAAAAACCTTAAAAAAAATCATACTTTAATAATTAAAATCATTATTTCATTTCAATTACATAATCTGAAAATTAATAATTTAATTATGCAAACCTATAATTCTGAAATTCACAATTAAATCATAAAGCTTATAATTTAAATTCAAGAAACGTAATTTAAATTATTAAAACGTTATTAAATTCATTATTTAAACATAATATGTAAATCTGAAAATTCTAGTTAGATCATAAAAACATGTAATTTAAATTCAAGAACATAATTTAAATTATTAAAACTTAATTAAATTCATTAATTAGTTTAGGGTTTAAGAAATAACCAAAAAGAGAGACAAAAGGGGTGGCTGGCCGGCGGTCAGAGACGGCGGCAACAGACACGGCAAGCTGGTGGCGCAGAGGTGGTGGCTGCGACTGACTCGTGCTTGCGGGATAGGAAGATCGAAGAGGAGTTCCGGCGAGCAAGTGGGAGAACAAGGAGGACGTTGGTGTGGGCGAAGAACGCTGCGGCGCAACGATGTAGGTTGGGCGGCGACGCTGCGGTGGTGCTGCGGCTGAGCGAAAACAAAAACAGAGCAACACCTATTAATTGGTGTGCAAGAAACTGAAACCAAAAGAGAAAAAGAGAAGAACGAAGGAGAGGAGGAAGGAGTTACCGGTCAGAAGGGGAGGTCGACGGTGGTCCGACGGTTGTAGGTGTCCGGCGACTGGTGGCGGCTGGGACAAAGAGACTTGAGCGATTTTGCAGGTTCACGTGAATGGAGGGTTTCACGTGAAGTGAAGGAGAGGAGAGGGTTTGGTTTTTTTTTTCTTTTTCTTTTACGTGAAGTAGGAAGAGGAGGGAGGAAAGAAATTTGGGTTTATTATGTTGGGCTTCATCAAATTGGGCTAGGAGTAGGACTAAGTTTGGTATTTGAATACAACACCGCTTAAGATTGTTTCCTAAATTCAATCGTATTTTCGTAATTCAAATTCTTTTCAACATCAAATTCTAATTTTTTTTTTGATTTCATAAATCGTTAAATATTTAGAACGTAATTAAAATAAAATAAATATACGTTAATTATATATTTATTACTAAAATTCATAAATTCTATTTAAATATAAATAATATACGTTAAAATATATTAATAAAATTTATAAATTTACGGGGGATTACATTGCAGATGATCTCTTGATGTTTTGTAGAGGAGATATTGTGTCTGTTAGCATGTTGTTTTCTGCGTTTATGAAATTCTTAAGAGCTTCCGATCTTGAAGCTAATATGGCCGGACAAAAGCAACATTTACTTAAGTGAAGTCTCTCGGACTTTGAGCGATGCTATCAAGAATATTTTGCACATGGATATAGGTACTTTACGCTTTAAGTATCCTGGTGTGCCTCTACCAACCACTAAACTGACTTTTACTCAATGCAAACCCCTTATAGAGAAAATGGTGAGCAAGATTAGAAGTTGGTCTGTTAAACACAACTCTCTTATGCCGGAAGAATGCATTTAGTGAAGAGTGCCTTGATTAGCATGCAAAATTACTGGAGTCAAATTTTCTTGCTTCCTAAAAAGGTGCTTAAGGAAGTTGAGAAAATGTGTAGAAGATACTTATGGACAGGAGCCACGGAGAATTCTAAAAGGGCCTTGGTAGCATGGCAACAATTATGCTTACCTAAATCTGCAGGTGGGTGAACTCATCGATCTTCCAATCTGGAACAAAGCTGCACTTTGCAAATTGTTTTGGGTTGTTGCAATGAAACAAGATAAGCTTTGGTTTAGGTGGCTTCACTCTTATTACATAAGGGGAAAGGATATCTGGAGCATGAACATACGTCTAGGATCTCATGGGCTCTAAAGAAGGTTTTTTAATGGAGAGATCTTATTCAGAGTCACTCTACTCTTTTACGGTTTGTTGTTGGTGATAAATTCTCTATAAAAAAGCTATATAAAAACTTAGAGGCTTGTAGATTATGTGTATTGGAAAAGGGTAATATGTAACAATCTTGCAAGTCCTAAAAGCATGTATATAACTTGGCTTGCAATCCTAAACAAGTTGGCTGCTAAAGATAGGTTGCTGAGATGGAATATAATTATGGATCCTAATTGTGTTATTTGTGGGACTGGTCCAAAGACTAGAGAACATCTCTTCTTTAACTATTAGTTTTCTGTTGGAATTTGGAGGAATATTATGCATATCCTCAAACTGAAAATGAGTCATTTCTCCTTTGATTTCGAGCTACAACAGGTGGCTAAAACTTGCAGGAGACACAGGTCATTCCTCAACTTCATGGCATGCTCTTTGCAGAATTTTTATATGCAATCTGGTTGCAACGAAACAATAAATTTTTTAATGGTGCCTCTGAAGATCCAAGTACTTTTTTGAGATCAATTTTGTTTAATTTAAGGTTGCTTGTCGTTGCACGGATGTAATGAGAGAGTATTTGTATTGAGTTGCCTACTCAGTACTTTGTAAAGCCAATGATGGATCTTGCTTCAACCTTCCTAGAAGGTGGGGAGTTTAGACGTTGAGACTATTTTGCGTGTTTGTTATCCCATGTAATTATTACTCTACCTATTTTGGTTAGTGATCATTTTTTTTATTTGCCAAAAAATCTAAGCACTTGTAAACAAGTTCTTAAAACAATCTCATTTGCATGGACTAGGTCCATGCTATTATTAGTGTGGACCGTGATAGTTTAGGTATATTACAACATTTAAAGATGACATGGACTAGCTGACAGGCTTAAGTCGTATCACCTAATCAAAGATAAACCTAAAATCACTAGCTAAATAGCAAGGGAAGTCATGATCGAATCCACAGGGAAACAACGTTCTTTCTATTACTAAATATAAGGTCTAGACTATTGCGAACAAGAATTTGGTTGGTTTTGATACTAAAACTACGACAATATAATAAAATAGGGATAAGTCAGAAATAAAAAGGTCTAGGGCATAGGTTCACCAATGAACAACAATCCAGGATGATAAACAATCGATAATAATCAATAAAACAGTTAATTAGACTAGCATGCTCTCCCGAATCGATACTAATCATAGACTTAGAATTAACGGGCTCTCGCTACGTATTAATTCCGATTCTACCTATTGGAACAAGCCTAAATATCAAATTGCATCTCTCAAATCTAAACTTGATATTGCTTGACTAATACAATTAAACCTGCGCAAATCTAATTGCAAAGTAAATGAAACCAATCAATAGGAATTAACCATAATACCAACAATCAACAACATTCAATCATCCCTTCATATTAATTCATGGATTCCCAAAAGCCTAGAATATAAACTACTCACACATATTTAATTTTAATTTAAACAAAGCAAACATGATTAATGAAAACATAATTAAAATTGAATAACGAAGGAAAGAAATAAGAAATACCAAATTGAAGAACAAATGATGAAATTTAAAGCTTGAAACTTGAATTGAATAATAAAAGTAATTAACAAAAGTTTAGAGAGAAAATAAAAACTAAGCAATAAACTAAGGTACTAGAAAAAATAAGATGCTGAAAAATAAGATGTCCAACTAAATAATAAGGGCTTGGTATTTATAGTTTGCCCAAAAAAATAAGCGAAAACCGGAAATAAACTAAAATCCGCGCTACAGGGGTTGTCGTCGCCCGATCGGGCAAAGGGCCGCCCGATCGGGCGATCTGCTCGTCAAATTGCACAATCCCGTATCTTAAAAATATCATATCTCCTTCGTTATAAGTCGGAATTAGGCGAGTGACCACTCGTTAGAAAGCTCTTGAAGTCTAGAATCCAAACCAATTTGAATCTCTGCATTTGGAGTTGTATAACTTGAGTTATGATTAAAAGAGTAGATAAGTGTCGGTTTTCTACTTCTTTCACTATTCGCTTTGTTCGAAAACTCTTCCAACTCAATGTTTGTGCTCTCGAAAGTACATAATCTCTTGTATTGATTAAAATGAGTAGGAAATGCACAAAAATATGCTAATTCCTACAATGATGAACCTGAAACTACAAACACACTACAAGGAGCACATTAGTACTAAAAATCGCTTCGAATAGCTCATTTGAGATCAAAAAGTACTAAGGAATAGGGACAAAAACACTATAAAATATGAGCATATCACTAGCACGGTTCACGTGATCCAAAAAAATGAGCAGCCCTTATAGTAACTCTTACGTTGATATAGTTGTACTTATATGTAATATAGTTACTCTACTAGTCATACAATAACTTTTAACAATATAATTATTAATGTATGTGACATAGTTACTGCAAATATCATATAGTAACTCTTAAGTTGATATCATATAGTTACTACAAATATCATATAGTTACTGCAAATATCATATACGTAATATAATTACTCTAATAGTCAACAATAACTTTTTGTGATATATATAGTTATCACTGTTATTACACATAACTATATTATCAGAGTAATTATATCTGTAAAAGAGTAACTATATATTTATTTTTATTTTTCACGTTCTTCAACAAAAAGAGTAAAGAATTTAATACCTACAACGTTCATTAAAAATAGAAACTATGAGTTGTCAAAAACGCATTCTACAAGTTTTTAAGTGGGTGTATAACAATCCACCAAAACCATGTTGTTGGATTCAAAGCAAATAAAAGCACTACATTGACAGAGTTCTATGGCTTTTTCCAATCTACAATTAATCGTTGGATTTATGTTTGTATTATTCCTCGTCAATTTAAGAGATAACAAGCCACCAAAACCAATTTCTTTAACAGCTTCCTTCTGCTGTGGTGTAAAATCTTTTATTAATTTACACAATGTACCACCAGAACATTGTGTACTAAAAGCATACTTGAAAATAATAAATAATAAATCAACTATGTTAATAATTTATTATTTAAATATATAAAAAGAACATAGTAACGATTTAAAACATATAGTTACTAATATACATAATTTAGTAACCCTTATTATTAAGGATGATCATACACTTGCAGAGTTGCAGACATAGTTATTGTAGTCATATCGTTACTATCATCATAATATAGTAACTCTTCTTACCAATAATATAGAGTAGAAAAAAGAACATATAAAGAACATAATATTACTATTATTGATGGACATATAGTCACATCAATAAACATTTTAAACATACACTTGATAGTATATATAGTAAATATCAATAAATATTTTAAACAAGGATGATCATACACTTGTATAGTAAATATTTTAAACATAGTTACTATTATACATTATATAGCCACTGTTACTATTATTGATGGACATATAGTCACAGAGTTCCAAAATAGTTGTTTTTATAGTCATTTAGTTACTGTCTTCGTAATATAGTTACTCTTATTAGTAATAATATAGTGTAGAAAAAAACACACAAATAACATAATAATACACATAGAAACTATTTCAAACATATAGTTACTATTATCAATGACACATTCACTATTATTATTATTATTGATGGCCATATAGTCACAGAATTGCAGACATAATTATTATTATACTTATAGCAAGCCACCGAAACCAATTTCTTCAACATCTTTCTTATGTTGTGGTGTAAAATCTTTTACTAATTTACACAATGTTCTGGAGCATTGTGTATGAAAAGCATACCTGAAATAATAATATACCAACTATGTTAATAATTTATAAATTAAATATGAAAAAATAACATAGTAACTTTTAAAACATATAGTTACTATTATACATGAAATAGTAAATCTTAGTATTGATGGTCATACTCTTTTTTTTTTTTTTTTACTAGCTACAAAGAACAAAAGTAAACAAATTAAATGACCGAAAGTCCAAAAATCCTACATCCTCTGGCTACATTGTGAGCTTTATCCACCTCATGTCTTGGAACTTTTAGAATGGTGCATTGCCGGAATGTGGATCCCTGTGCCTTGATGTCTCCTATAGTACCCACATCGAGATATCACTTACTTTCCCCATACGTAGATACGAAATAAGAGCAGTTGAGTCCGTATTAACCCGCAATTGACTAATTTGTCTGTTTGACGCCCAAGTTAGGGCAAGAAGGCAAGCTTTCGCTTCTGCATGATCCGAAGAAACCGCCCTACCATATTGACCTGCCGACTCTCCCTCGAACGAATAGTTAGTAGAGACAACCGCCCTACCATGTTGACCTGCCAACTTCTGCATGGTCATACTCTTGCAGAGTTGTAGACATAGTTATTTTTATATTCATATAGTTATTGTCATCATAATATATTAACTCTTATTAATAATAATATAGAGTAGAAAAAAGAACATATAAATGACATAATAATACATGCACATAGTAACTATTTCAAATTTAAATAAACTTAAAATACTTTTTCCAAATTCTTGCGTCAATTTGTTAAGAGCACAAACCTTTTCAATTATAGTAACATAATCATGAAATTTATGGTCAAATATAGTCGAAAAATCATTATAACATACAGTAAGCAAATGTTATTATAATCAGTCGGTATATATCATATAGTTATAGTTAATCGCATAAAAACTCTAAAAATCACATAGTACCTCTTTAAATCATAAAGTTATTGTATAACTCATATAGTTACGTACTATTTAAAATCACGAAGTCACTGATCAAGTTTGCGAAGTGAAAATGATTTCGGCAAAACACAAACGTTAATTTCTCCAAAACAAAAAACAGTTTCAATTTTGAATAAAAATATACTTTAAATACTTTAAAAACAACGAAACGAGATGTGATCAAGTTCTTACGATGATTTGTAGACAAGCGCACATTCTTCGATTCGGCCTCTTTCTTGATCTACTACTTCCTCCATTTTTCCCTCCTCTAGCAGATCCAATTATGAGAATTATAAGATAATTACGAAGAAAATCGAACAAAAATGAACAAACCTTAGAAAATTGGACAAAAATCCAAAAAGAATAGTGAGAAAATAAAGAGAGACAAATGAACATAATATAGATCTGAAATTTTTGAAAAATAAAAAATTTAAAACCTATAAAAATTGGGCTAGGCACAAATCGCATAGAAATTCTATAAATCACATAGTAACTCTTTAAATCATAATATCATATAGTTAGGGTGAGCTTATCCCCAGACTCACCTTCAATCTTCAGACTCTGCCACATCAGCTTTCCACTAACTTTTTCATTATCCAGACTCACACAAAACCCACCCTAATTTTACACATTATCCCCAGACTCACCTCATACTCACCTAACTCTTAAAATATTTTATGTATATATCTTTTTTTTGGTACATTTCCCAAATAATATTGAAACTATGTTTTCTTATATATAAACAAAGTAGATCCGATCAAAAGGTGGGCGGGGTCGAGAACATAAAAATTTGTCCATTATGTCGGGGCGGGCGGGCCAAGCTTCGTGCAAATTTTGTATGCCGAAACCCCGCTATTTCGGGCTAAAAATAGCGGGCTTTCCGGCCAATTTCGGATCGGGCCAAATTTATAACAAAAATTGTTGTATTGCGTTGTCCAAAGACCGTATATTTTTTTTAAAAATCGGGTCGGGTCGGGCCTTCTGCCCAACACCCGGCAATTTTCGGATCGGGTCAGGCCGGGCCAGCGGGCCAAGCCCATGTTGATCGGCTCTAAAACAAAGTACTTTATAATTCGAGAAAAAAATGAAAAAATAAAAGAAAATGTTAATTTCGAAATTGACATATGTTCTATACAAATTAGAAACAATAATACAACATAGTATTAAATTCAAAAGATGTAGAACATAAACTTAAAGGCAAATGAAATAAAATAATACATAAACCATCAATAATTTAGTTGGGTAAAATAAGATAAATTAAGTTTGATGATGAGGCATGATTTGATTGGAGGAATAAAAAAAGTGGAGTCTTAAGTGAGTCTTGAGTGAGTCTTGGATTTTCAAACTCACTTCGAGACTTAGTGTAATCTTTTACCACATTATCCCAAGATTTAGGCTTGAGACTCAACTCGAGACTCCCTTCGAGACTAGGGATAAACTCACCCTTATTGTAATACGCATATAGTTACTATTTAAAATAGTGAAATAACTATCACGTGACAGTTACACATGCTGCCCAACCAAAAGTACTCCATTACCCTGGTTCAAGCTAAATTAGCATGGACCATGTTTATAATAGCGTTTATAAAAACAATTATGTGCTATTAAATGTTTGAGTTTTTTTTCCAAATTCCAAGCATTTGGCTCAAAGCTAAGCAATTGAGATTTTTTCTACAAATACAATATCCTTCTATGAGTACTTTTTTCCCGTTGCTTTGTTTCATTGTTTGATGATTTTGGTGATTACGGCCTATTGTTGGGTAACCCTCATTAGAAGCCAAACCAAAAATGAGAAAATAACTTCTAACGGTTGGTTAATTTTGTAAGTTTGATTTTTTTACTTCTATTTTTTTTACACATGAATTAATTGTATTTGGCTATCCAACTTTTGCCCACATTGGTTCATTAATTTAATCTTCCCAGGCTAGATCAAACTAATATAATGAATGATAACACAGTAGATCAAACTGAAAACTAAACCTACACGAGATATAATTAAATGAACTGTTTTGTTCACCTTCTCTATTCTCTCTTGTTTCAGAGTTCTATACTCGATTTCATTAGAGCTTCTCTATTCCTTTCCTGTTCCCTTTCTTTTTGTCGAAAACATTGGAAACTTGGCTGAAAATGAGTAGATGTGGGGCTAATGACGTTTAATGCAGACAAAATCGGTTCAAATGAGTTGAACCTGTCGAGATCTCGCCGTTTTTAAAACACCATTACAAATCCGGATTTATGGATCATGTCGTCGACACCAGCCGAGATCTCGTTGTTTTTCAAAGCACCATTACAAAACGAGATTTATCGTGTCTTCAGCATCCAAAATCGAGTTAACTTGTCTCTCGAGCAAGATGAGTTAACTCATCTGAGTTTTTACACCATGGCCTCCGCCTTGGCGTGGGCACCATCTTCAAATGCCAACGCAAGCCACAACTGCCTCCGTCATGGCTCCAACGACCACCTCCGTCATGCCTGCAACGACATGAGATAGAGCTCAGGCGGACCATATCTAGGACAACCTCCACCGTGTTGTTGGGACTGCTAGCGCCATCCTGGACCGACCCAAGAAAAGAAAAGTAAAAAAATCAAATTGTCCAAAACAATAACAATAATCAAGACTAAGTGTTTTTCTTTATTATCAATTATTGGAGTCATTCCCCTTGGCACAACTCCCATAATGTGTACCCAAGGGGCAAGGGGTGTCTACTAACTCCAATACTGGCATTCTGGCAAGCAATACCGCCAAGGAGGCAAGGAGGCTTCAACTCCAACAATTTACACCCAATAGGGTGTGGGTGTTGGCTACTTGTCCCATAATGAGTACCTCCAAGAGGGCATTGACTTCCATAACCGCCTTAACAAATAACTCTTGGGGGCATCTTATTATGCAAGTTGTGGAAATATTGAGAAGTTGGGAGGTAGAGAAAGAGAAATGTTCAACATTGCTGAAAAGCAAAAAAAAATAATTAACAAAGGGAACAAGGATGCAAGTTCGGATTTTTAACATCCGTTCTAACGCGATGAATTTTAACGCCAATGATGAAGTGATAAATGTAACAGGACAAAGAAACTAGACAAGAATTCAAATGATACTGTAATATGGAGTAACAAGTTAGATTGGAAGATAAATTATGAATTACCATTTCATTATTACTGTAACAATGAGGAGGCTTTCTCCTTATTAAGAAACTTTCCAAAAATGTTTCTGCTCTAACAAACCAACCAAACCTCATACCACTCAGTTACTTACTAAGAAAGCCTCAATAATACTGCTTGCAATGTATTGTTGTTGGATTATTATTACCTAATCCAACTCAGAATTGGGACTAAACAGACAAAATTGGTGAATAATATACTCAGCTTCCGTCAACCATACTGATGGAACGCTAATCAGAGGGACCAATCATTTTCTCTGGCACGACATACTGATGGAACTCTTCCTCTGTAAGAACTCCAAGTTTCAACGCAGCATCCTGCAAGGTCGAAAGTTACATTAGGTCTCATTTCAATGGTCATGAGGTATTATTTCAGGCACAGAACTGTGACATTACCAGCTCCCACATTATGAAGGTCGGTTGCCTATTAACCAAGGACACATTATTTTGTAAACTAGACTTCTGCACATCTCTTTCAAAATTTTAAAGCCAAACCATTACTTTCATGTATATAACAGGAAATCAACTTATTTTGTGATTTTACATGTCCTATACTCGTACTTAAGTAATCACCACAAAAAAAGATACTCCCTTGGCCCCTATTTTAAAGTCCCATTTCCCCAATGCGCGCATTTAGGAAAGGTGAACAAAGAAGATAGCGAGATTTGGACGATTAAGGCTCCGTTTGGTTGGGTGTAAAACATTTTCAGTCAAAATGATTTTCATGGAAAACAATTTACAATGGAAAACACAATTCCAAAATTAGTTTTCCGTTGTTTGGTTCATGCAAGAAAAATGATGAAACGAAAGGAAAATGAAAGGGAACGTAAGTAGGTAGTGAGAGGAGTGTACAAGAGAGATAAGGAAAAGGAAGGGAAACAGTTTTCCCATCATTTTGAAGGGAGAATTGTTTTCCATCATTGGGAGAGCAATTTTACTTCTAGGAAAAATGGTTTTACACTCCTTTGCAAACCAAACAATGTAAAATTAAAAATAGAGGAAAACTGTTTTCCAGGAAAATGTTTTACGCTCTACCAAACGGAGCCTAAAGGTTAAAAAAAAGATAGAAAAGATAGCGGGGTTTGCCGTATTAAAGGCAAATATAAGAAGATAGTGGAAAAAAGAGATTTTTTAACAGGGACAATAGAAATGAGGCTTTCAAATAGGGACAGAGAGAATACAATTAAAAAAACAAAAAACAAAAAGGATCCATTAAAAATTTAAAATTGTATGTCTAGAAAACCAATACTTACCTTCAATGTAGTTCCCTCTTTGTGTGCTTTCTTGGCAACTGCAGCAGCATTGTCATAACCTATTTTCTGAGAAATGAACGGAAATAGTCAGCAGAGTAACCAGTATACATACCATCAAGAATGAAGGGGTCAGCAGTAACTTACAGGGTTCAAAGCTGTCACAAGCATTAGTGACTGCAAGGATCACAAAAAATAGGAAGCATCAGTCAAGCTTGCCATCCAACAACATTATATATGTTAATGAATAATTACTGCAACATTGCTATTATGCACTTGCCTCATTTAGCAACTTTGTAATCCTCTCCGTATTGGCTTGAATTCCCCTAACACAATTCTTTTCGAAAGAAGCAGATGCATCTGCCAGCAATCTCACTGACTGGAAGAAAAGTGAAATATTTTAGAAATGAATATTGCAGACACATGTAGTGATCAGTTCATAGAAACCTTGATTCCTCAAAGCTTCTACATTAGATAGAAATTTAGAATGTCATTACAGGCAACATTTGTATTTCTAGTTACGGACGGTTGTTGCAAATCAATCAGAAACAACAACTCTGTCTTGCAGGGTTATTATAACTGCATAAACCTTCAAACACCTTCACACACCCCCACCCCTCACGCCACTAGGATATGCAAGGTGAACGTAATCCATACAAGATCCAAGAAACATCTATCCATGTCCCATCCTAATTTTTTCGAAAACCATACTTTCTGATGGATGAAAAACCAATAATTATGAGAAAGGAGTAAAGGACTGCCATCCCCTTTGTATTGAACCCGAGATAATTATCTACTAGTAAGATGAAGATGAAAAGAGGAAAGAATCAATCCTATCATTTCAGATGTCCAACCAGCTAGCTTTATGAAAAGTTTGCACATTACTTCAATTTAAAAAGATGATCACAATTGACATTGCTTGTGCTGAAGATGGAGTCACAATACGTACATGTAGGAGAGCGTTTGCAATGAGGGGCTTGAAAACATTTAGCTCAAAATGACCATTTGAGCCTCCAACAGTTACTGCTACATGGTTTCCCATTACCTGCGAGTGCAAACATCTAGAAGATCAATTACTATGTTGTGAACTTGTGACCAACAGAATAGTCCACGGACTCCACTCGCCTTGGAGAAATCAAGGCAATTATGCCCGTGAATAACATATGACAATCAATTTGATAGCTAAATAAAGGTGAAAAAGTTTTGCGAATCATGCGAGATAAGCATGGTATACCGAAATAGCCAAAAATTAATCTTGGCCTTCAGATAGCTTATATAAAATACCTATGTTACTCCGACACTTCTTCTCGCGGTGGGTGTCGGTGTCGACACGACCCGACCCGCGACACGACACTCGACACGTGTCCGGGAAGGTGTCGACACCGGTGTCGAAAAAGGGTCTGTAATGAAGTGTCGGAATCGGGAAGATAAAAGAAAAGGAGTAAGAAAATTCAAATTTTGTCACGAAATCGAAACCCTACCTCTATCAATTGAAGGTCAAAGAACGCGAGAGAAGTGAAATATTGTTAGGGCTTTTGATGTAGAGGAAATAACGAATTGAATGCACTCTTCAATTTTGATTTTTATTGAAATTAACTTCTTCACGATAGCCATGGCTATGGCTGCCGCGTTCCTTTCCTTCCCGTCATTCTTTTCTTGGTGGACTGACTGGTGCATCTTTTCCTTTTGTTTTCTTTTTAACCTTTTTTTAATAAATTAGGGTTGTGGGGAGTGGGAACAAACCCATGTGCGTGATTTTGGTTTTCTGCAGCTTTTTCATTTTTTTTTTTAATAAATTAGGGATCTTGAAAGTGGGAACATACCCACGTGACTTATTCTGGTTTTCTTTCTAAATAAACTCACGTGCCTGAATAATATGTACCCCTCCGATTTGATTTCTTTTCTTGATTTATTTATGTTTCGATACCTTTAAACTTCTGAGTATTTATTATCTTTGATAAA
This sequence comes from Spinacia oleracea, assembly GCF_020520425.1. NCBI lineage: Eukaryota > Viridiplantae > Streptophyta > Magnoliopsida > Caryophyllales > Amaranthaceae > Spinacia > Spinacia oleracea. The sequence goes on from NC_079492.1 coordinate 126,551,282, forward strand.
TTTCTGTTTGCATTTGGATATTTTGAGTAAATTTTATTGATATTTTAATCTTTAACTTTTTTTAACAAGCTTTTTTTTTAAAAATAAAGTGTCGCTTTTTATTACCCGACACTTTGTGTAGGAGACGTGTCCAAAAAACAAGTCAAGGCACTCCTTTGACCGTGTCGGAGTGTCTGCAAATATTTGAATCGGAGTGTCAGATACTCCGACACCTTGTCGGACACGACACCGACACTCGTGTCTGAGTAACATAGTAAAATACAGTGAACCATGTTATCTTTACCTGGGCACAAACCATAGTTATAGCCTCACACTGTGTAGGATTAACCTTCCCCTGGAACAGATAAAGTAAAATTCATAGAACAAATATTAATTGAGGCCTAATAATGAGAATTTCACTACAAAAGAAATGAAGGGGGGAGAAAATGACATAAAGAAAGACCACTGATGGACAAGGACTTTACAGGCATTATACTGCTCCCTGGTTCATTTTCTGGAAGAATTAACTCACCAAGACCACATCGTGGGCCACTGCACAAAAAGAGAACAATGAGAAAACCACAGTTACCTTGGAAATGACAAAAGCAGGTCCTATTTCAATCATACCTTCCTAGAAATCGTATATCATTAGCTATCTTCATTAGAGAAGCAGCAACAGTATTTAGAGCACCACTTGTTTCAACAAAAGCATCATGCGCAGCCTAACAAACCGTGAAATCAGAGGAAACGAATAGACGGTGAATCTTAGTATCTTACAGTGAAGCACATTGAGTTGAATACAGCAGGGAAATCAGGAAACAACAATCAGAGACATCAGATGCTAACCAATGCTTCAAATTTGTTTTCAGCAGTTACAAAAGGTAAGTTAGTCTCTTCAGCGACTGCTTCAGCAATCTTGACGTCAAACCTGGAAGATATTTATAAAATTTATAGGAAGAGCAAAATAAGAAATTACACAATAAGTGGAAAACAAAACCATCACATGAATAGTAATAGCTACTGATTTATCATAGTGAAGCCAATTGGAAGTCCCATATGCTATAAACTCCTGAGGGCATAATTTGAAAGCTATATATGACTTAGTGTTCCCACAAACACTGTGTCTAAAGCTACAAACAACTTTGATATATCTGTGGGTTTTGCGGCGGGAAAGGAAAAATATATCTAATGTTTACAAATCAACTTATTTTTGTAAGCAATTTTATGTCCCAGAAAATCCTTTCTTTAACACCCCCTCCCCCCCAAAGCTAGGGCTGAGCAAAACTATTTGAAAACCCAAATATCCGATAATCCGATTCGTATCTGATCCGATTTTTTGGATATCCGATATGAAAATTGAATTCGGATCAGATATCCGATCCGAAAATTCAAATATCAAATACCTATTTGGATATTGATTTTTATTATTTCGGATATCCGATATCCGAAAAATATCCGAAATAAAAATAAAATCTAATGCAATTTATTTTTAATTTTTACAATGTGAACAATTGATGAAGTATATGCTCCGTAACACTTAAAAGTAAGCAACACTAGGAGCTTGTTTAACACTAGGGCACAATTAGCTCTTGTACTTATTTTTTATACAAAGTAAGAATTTATGTATTCTTGAATTACAGATCTCCATTTCATAATAAGGAACTTTATTTCTTTGTTTTGGATAGTGAACGGTGAGATTACAAGTAAAAGTGAGAAATTGATGGAAAACAAAGTTACATTTTTTAAAAAAACATTAAGAAATTGGATATCGGATATCCGGGATACCCGATCCGAAAATTTTTGGGTATCGGATATTGGATATCCGAAACTTTTTGGATCAGATACAAATATCAAATTTCACAATTTTCGGATTCGGATATCCGATCCGAAATCAGATTTCGGATCGGATATCCGATCCGTGCTCACCCCTACCCAAAGCAACAAAAGGCACATGCCTTGTGACAACAGATTACAGATCAGTAATCGTAGCAGCATCACATTAATGATGCATATAAACCTCGTGAATTTTTTGACAAAAGAGTCATGTTATCATCAAATTTATACTTCAAAAAGAACCCAAGACAATCTGCATGACACACAATAAACTCCAAAAGATATTTCGCAGCTGAGAACTGTTTGAAGATCCTATGTGAATATTTTATTACTTTCAGCAGTAAACCACATAGATTCCAAAATGATCACATACCCTATCTTCGTGTTTAACCCAGTCCCTACAGCAGTGCCTCCTTGTGCAAGCTACAAAAAGAGCGAGATTCAAAATAGTGGCAAATGATAGAATTAGTTGAAAAGGGGGGGAAAAGCTGAGCGCTTCTACCTGATACATCCGAGGCAGAGTGCATAGAACTCTATCAATTCCATACTTGACCTGCCATCACAACACAAAGTTAGAGGACCTACAGACAGGATATATGATCGTAATGTGCCAGAATGTCAAATCAAAGAAAATTTTTATACTCATTTTATTTATTAAATCTCACATGCATTTTGCATGTATACAAACATATCCGGGTTCACATATACTCTTAGTTCAATCAAGATTCAAGTGATAGTAGACAACTAAGAAACCGAGCTTATAGCATGGCAGAAAGACGCAACATACAGGGCATTCTTAATATTTCTTCCTGAAATAATCAAGCATAAGTTAAAATTAAATTCAGAAAATAAACTCCTATGCGTAAATGTGACAAGTTTTTTCAAATGAACATCACACTAGACATTGGACCAAAATGTACAACCCACTAAAAGAAGGGAAATAGCCTGAATAACTAAAAGTTCATACCCAGTTTTTTTTTGTATGTGTGTGTGTGTTGGGTGGAGGGGGTAGAAAGTTGAAAGAACAAGGATGTTAAAGCCAAATAACTCACTTGTGTAGAATAGCCGCTGAACTCTTGACCAAGTGTCAAAGGTGTTGCATCTTGGGTATGCGTACGTCCAATCTTAATTATATCTTTAAATTCAACAGACTAAAAAAGGCAAAAAAAGAGAGTAGGGGTATCATTAATTACACCACACAAAAGCAGAATAAAACAATGTTAACTTAGCCCTGAATGAGTAATAATCATATATTCATGCAGATTGAACTCCTACCCTCTTCACCCCAATTCATGACTAACGCCATGTTCAGATGTAAGTTTCTTTTATCTCCTGTTATCCCAATCCCCAATTCAAAGGATTTTCGTGGATGACAAACTATTTCTATTCAATTTTACATAGAAAAAATGAGGTCTTCAACAAACTTCAAGGCAGGCAGCTATACTACAAGGCAAATGTATTAAGTATTATTCTGCTAATACTACTGATCGTAGCAGATAATCAATAACTTTTTACGAGCATTATAAAACTCAATAATTCAGCCCCTGTCCATTATTATTTCTTCAAACTCAGCTATTTTTTTTTTCTCTTGCTCCTTTCTCCTTTCAAGAATTATTTCTCTACATGGTCTAATAGTAACATTTTGATAATTATCTCTCTTTAGCATCATTGTTATTCCGTATATCAGTATAGCCATATGGTTATTACTAATAGGAAAATCTATGAAGCTCTATTAGAAGGTATTACTAATAGTTATTACATATTTATACCTGAATCTTATTGATAAACACCTATATATCTTATACTTCATTTAAGGAAGGTTATTAGGCGTTCAGACATTCTTATTGTTAAACAAAGGAAAATCATTAGCATTAATCATTACCCAAGTATTTTTGACGCTCAGTTGGCTAAAAGAATCTCCATAATAGGCCCCATTTTTAATTGAAATATACTACGTATTACTTTTTTTTTTCTTGAACCCTTGCCTTCTCTTCAAGCTCTTTAAAGTATCTATCACTCTCATCAACTCTAATATTATGCAAGTTGGTAAATCATAAGGAATATGTTCTGCTTTTGCACTCTGGTTCCATATTCAGTATTATGCTTCCCTGCAGACCAGCCTTTTTAATCCCTTTTGGAAGTACCGTGATTTTTAACTAATCATCTAAAGGGTATGCTAGTTCAACTATCTCATTCGCAGGTCTTAAAAGGTAGTATTTAAATATGTAATAGTGTAATACAACTGCCCTTCGTAATTGTGAGGTAAATGCTGTAATATAAGATGTGTTAAGCCTCCTTTTTGGTTCTTACGTATGATTGTATGAAGTTCAGCATTATCTTATCATCCAGTCAAGAACGGATTATAATACTCCGCAAAGGACTAGTAGTAGGTAAAGGAGGTTTTACTCCGTTTTAGGCATGGAGTTGTAACCTGTTTGTAGCTTACCATTTGGCATAGTGTCATAATAAAGTTCCATTGGTTACAGATATCAAATTATTAGTGCTCATGGAAGCAGAGCAGAGTAATCAGACTGAATTACACTTATTAGAATAATCCCCTGGAAACGGAAAATTTTCTTAATGTGACAGCTACCAATCAAGAATTAGCAATGGTGAAAGGTACAAATACTTGTGGCGTAGTCTAACTAAACAAGTGAAGACTTGTAGGCTTGTAGCATAGTTCTTATTCAAAGAGGAGCAAAATATGTTTACATGGCTATGATTTTTCCAGTCGGCAACTACGTAGTTCTAATACAGAAGGCCTAAACTGGTATTTGTAGTTGGTTTGTCAATAGTGTTCAGCAGAATAAGCACCCATAAAGAACCCAAACCTTGAAAGTACTGAGATTTCCATTTTCTCAAAAACAAATGAGAAACTGGATTTTACAAAGAGAAACCAAATGCAGAGATGTACCTATAAAGAGATGAAAGAAGCATGCAGGTTTCATTGCAAGTTGTCTGTGTGTGCTGCTCCAAATTGCCATGGAAAGAGAAGAGGGGGGGGGGGGGGGGGGGGGGGGGGGGGGGGGGGGGGGGGGACCGGGGGAGGATACTGGATTTTTCATGCATGCGTTTAAACACTTGTTCTAGACACTGGATTACAAAGGCAATGACAAAAAGGAAGACAAAATAGTATGACATAATTGCATTGAGAAGCACCATACAAAAATGATTATGGATGTCAGTCACTCACTTTAGCATGAAGGGAAGAATGTAAATTCTTCAACTTTGGTACAAATCGCGAATTTATTTCCATTGCTGCTGCAATGTGCATCACCTAAACAGAAAATGACTAGTCAACACTAGTGCACAAGAAACTAATAATTCTGATTCAGAAACTAATGAATCATCTATTTCAGAAAAACAATACCACATAATCTTGAAGTGGCGTGACTATTTTGAAGAACTTTCACAACCTTCAATAGGTTCACATTGAATTCAGACGTGATGCGACACCAACCAAGACAGCACTAAAGAAACAAAAGCACTTACAGTTGGGAATGTGTCATTAGAGGACTGTGACCTATTTACATGGTCATTAGGATGCACTAACTTCCCACCACGTGTATGTCCAAGGATCTCAGCTGCCCTATTTGCAATAACCTGTATAAACACATAAGAATACATTATAAACACACACACACAAAAATTATGAAACACGTACATCCAAATGGGGAAAGGAGGAAAGTGTAACAAGTCCCTTATCAAGCTTGAAGAAGCATAAGCACACTAACCTCATTGGCATTCATGTTGCTTTGTGTGCCACTGCCAGTTTGCCATACTACAAGAGGGAAATGATCGTTTAACTTTCCGTCAGCCACTTCTTGGGCAGCCTGCATTATTGCATTTCCTATTTTTGGATCAAGGCCATATTCCATATTCACCTGCAGCAATGCATCATAAGGTTTAGTTAAGTTAAGTCTATAACTCTATCTAGTTTGGAAGTCATGATCTGTACAAGACAATACATAAGAAAGTACGCAAAAAACATCCTTCAACAATTTGGATAGCACCAGGCACCAGGCCATATTCCATATTCACCTGCTGCACTCAAGCAATGGATATGTAATTTTCTTATTTATACAGTTATCACAAGACATTTGCAAGGGCTCCAACTACCAGATGTTCTTTGGCATTTAGTCAACAAATAAACCGGACAATGAAAGTATACCTTGGCAGCACATTTCTTTAAAATTCCAAATGCTCGAACTATAGGCTCAGGCATACGTTCACGGTCCCCACCAATTTCAAAGTTCTGAAGAGACCTCTGAGTTTGAGCACCCCACAATCTGGAATACCCAGTCACAACAACCAAAACATGATAAGGCTTCAAAATTATGGATGATGACTAACGAATTTTAAAAAGAAATTTAAGCAATAGGAAGTTCATGCATGGCTATCTTATTAGCTGCTCCAACTGAAGCACTTGTCTCAACTTATGTGAGAGCCGCCATATAAACTCTTTTTTTTTTTTTGGATCAAAACATCTCATATTAATGTTAGAGCACTGAGGCCTTCAAATTATGACCTTAGGTAAGTAAAACTTTTATATGAATTCCTTTGCATCTAGTCAGACAAGCTGCGCAATATGAACATGGATCACTTATGGCATTAACAAAAATCAAATGTTTGGGGGAAAAAATCAAGATCTTCTAAATTGAAAGAAAAAAACGTAATCACTCTTGCATCTTATTGGGCTAAAAGAACGAAAGATACGGTTTGGCTGATAAAGAAGCCATATATAGGCACTACCCAAAAGAGGCAAAAGCACATGCTGCTAAAACTTACCTTTATTCTCAAGTGCACATGAGTAGAAAAAGGACATGCTATATTTTCACTTGGGCGTGATTCGAAATAGGGCAAGCAAAATAACATTTCTTCTAGCATCAAATAACTTCAGCGTATATATTTTCTTAAAAGGAATTTTGCAGCAAAAGAAAATCGTTTCTGTACACAAACATATGACAAGATAACCCGAACCACTTCACAACTATCATGCTCTTGCACATAACCTTCCAAGTATTAAAGGTTTATCTGCAATCATACCCAATGTTACGGTGTTACCTACATCAGACCTGTTCAAAAGGGAGGGGCCCCAGTAAGGACCCTGATCCGCCTCAGTTGTCACGGGGTCCAACCTAATATTTTCTGATTCAGGGTCAGGTTCTAAAAAGGGAAGACGTTTAGCAGGTAGTTTCCCCTCTACCCCCATTCTCTCTGCTCTTAGCTGCTCTGACTTGTACCATACACACTATACTAACGGCAAGAACTGATAGCTGAGAGTGAAGGTGAAAGGCAACACCAATATCATAGGAGAGCGACTCTTGTTGTATTTAAATACCTAATTGGTGAGAAGCTGAGATTTTGAAAAGGAAAACACATGATGCCATTCTTCTTTAAAATTAGTCAGATCATTCCAGATTAGATGTACAGCAAATTAAAACAATCATCAAATTTTTATATATATATATATATATATATATATATATATATATATATATATATATATATATATATATATATATATATATTCTTTTGGATGAAAGCTATAGTCGCTCATCAGATTATTATGAGTCATACTGAGATGAACCTTGCCCCGCAATAAACCCGCCCCCGTGGGTCTACCTAAAATGTGGCACATATCAGGTACATGGTAACATGGAACCATTAACGGGCCATAAGTTAATCGACCTTGTTCCGTTGAACTACTCAACAATTATAGAACATAGCAATGCACACATTCTATAACATAATAGAATCAGGTAAACAAATCGCAACACTCGAACATTGTCATTCTTTCTCCAATCCAACTTTCTTAAGCCTTGTGAACACATTTAATAACTTAACTCAATAATCAATCAACAGGAACTGCTCCAATCTTATGAACACGCAATAAAATATGTTTGGATATCCCTTGAGGACCTCCTCTGACTTTGGATGTAACTAACATATTATTAGGATTAGGGAACCAAGTTAAATCCGCTTGTTCTTGTTTCGCATCCATCATAAAAATAAAAAGAATAAGTTACCAATTCCTCTAACACACTCAATAAATTGGTATCCTGTAACATGCTTATCCGTCTACAATTTCAATGTTTCAGAAAAAGATCTAATACAATTATCTCATAGTTTATTACACTCCAATTAAAAATTAAAAAAGAATCGCTTCAAAATCCAAACCATCATCCTAGAGTTAACAACACGAATTAAATCATAAAATTTGTAATCTGGAGCTAAATCAAAATGAATAAGAATAACACTAAAATTTACAAGTAAAATATACCAAAATGACGGAAATGGAGAGGAGATAGACTAACTTGTCAGAGGGGACATTGATCGGCCCAAAAGTGTCACGCTCCTCACGAAACGACGAGGAGTAAAATCTCAGCCACGCTGAACGCAACGCCGCCGCCGTAGCCGGCGTCGATCCGGTAGAGAGCCGACGACTTGCTAAATACATCGACATGGCGTTCAACTATTCCCAAAATAGAGGAGAGAGAAACAGGGAGGAGGCAGGCAGAGCAATTTTTTTTTTTTAAAAAAATAATTGTTTTTCTTTATAGAGTTTAGGGGACGCCTCCTATGACTATGAGTCTATGACTTTCACTATCCTATGCTATGAAATCTATTCTAATCTATTACTGTATACTAAAAGAGACACCAGGAATAACACGTGTCAATTCCTGGTGCGATTTTTTCCCGTCAAAAACCCTTTCCTAAAAAAAATATATTATTTTATTTTATTATTATTTTCTCTCCGTTCGTATAAATGTTTATAAATAGAAAAAATAGGATTACAGAGTATTAAATATGACATTATTAGACAATTTTGGTAATATTTAGTTAGATCGTCATATCAATAATAAAAAAAACATTCTTACTCCATATTTTGTTTATATTAATCATATCAAATATTTAATTTGGTCAAATCAACATATTAAACATATAAAATATATAATACGTAATAGAACGAAAATTGTATATTATATGATAAAATGAGTATGTTCGAGAATTATTAATTACGCAATAGATTTAAGGGGTAAATATTTCAGTTAAAAAAGATGGTCAATTAATAATTTTAAAATAACCGTGCGTGCACGGGACATAATCTAGTATTTAATATCAAGGAGGTTGGAGAGCCACGTGGCCCCCTCCTGAAATTTCAATATTTTATTACATTTTTTTTTAATTAAATGGAAACGCTTGCGAAAGAAAACCGAACAAAAAATCAACCGTTGCTTTCTTCTACAACTCTCTCTCCAACCTTTGCATCTTTCATCAATTCAAGCGGCGATTATTTACAAGCTTAAAACATCCATTCAAGCATCATGATCTGCAATAAAACCCATCAAATTACGACCATAATTTCCAAAAAAGAAAAAAGATCTGCTTCGATTTCATCGCTTCGATTCATCTCCGTCATACTCTCTCCTCTGACAACGCTGCTCATTATCAAGTATGGCGTTCTGTTGGAATCGTCTCCATAGCTGTTCGATTCCTATCATTTGTGGTTGACCATGGTTTTGCTAGGATTTATGCTCCCCAAAGCCAAGGCTTTAAGCTCACGTTTTACCCAAATTTACCGCACATCTACCCAAGCCTATCATTACAAGCTTTGAAGACCTTCCGACCTTTGTGCATAGAGTCATATTAATGTGAAAGTAGTTGTTTATCAATGCAAGTTATGACATGACACATTCCGAGTCGACTACTAGGTTGAGTGCATGTTTTTCTAGACACACGAGTGTTGTGAGTTGGGAGGGCATTGTACACATATATGTTGGGAGGGGAGCGAACGGGTACATTTTTTATCCGCCACATAAATGAGTGACGAGTGTGTGAGCACTAGTCTTGAATTCCATTGTACACTTGTGGTTCGCTTTGCGTGACGATCGTTGAGGTGGATTGGCGGTTGAATGAATTTGATTGGTTGACATTGATGCATGCTTGTTGGATTTTGCCTTGAATCGTATCCATTGTTTTAAGATGTGTTTGGGGTGAAGTTGATTTGTGTATTCATCGATGATTTCTTTGCTTAGGGGCAAGCAAAGATCTAGCTTGGGGGAGTTTGATATATGCGTTTTATATAGAGTTTTTACCCCCGTCCCTTAGTACTTTTATGTATCAAACGTGCTCTTAGGAGCCGTTTCTAGTACTAATGTGTGCTATTGAGTGTGCCTTGAGTTTCAGGTTTGATTATGAGAAATTGGTCGTTTTAGACCCGTTTCATTGTTGATCAAGGCCACTAGATGAGTCCGAGAAGTTCGGGACTTCCATCGTCGACTTTCGGGAGCCTTAGATGCTTATGGTTGAGCCCCGGGAGTTAGACTTGGCGATACGGGCGAGATACATTGAAGATTGCAAATCGCCCTGGAAGCTGAGGGCGAAATGCAACCATCGGGCGGAATTATAAGCAAGCCAAGTTCATCAACGCGCGCCCGATCGGGCGCAGCTCGCCCGATCCGGATCGGGCGGTCAATCTGGAGGCTTTGTGGAGATTTCGCAATCCGCCCGATCGGGCGGATTTTGGCCCGATCGGGCCGACTATCGAGTGATTCGCCCGATCGGGCGACGCCAACCTCCAGCAGTTTTTCGCGTTTTTAATTCCGTTTTTAGGCCTTATTTTGGCAAAACTATATAAGCAAACTTGTTTTATTTTTTAGGGACACCTTATTTTCCAGCACAAAACCCTTAGTTTATTTTTCTAAGTTTTGTTTCCTCTCTACATTAATTCAAACACTTAGTTCGATTTATACAAAAACACAAGCTTTCAATTTCCATTGTTCGAGAATTAGGTATTGCTTCTTACTTTAATTTATTCTATTGCTTTGATCATGTTTTCCATTATGTTAATCGCTTTGTTATTAGTTATCATGAGTGAGTAGTTTAATTTCTAGGGTTTAGGGGATCCATGAATGCATGATTGGGATTATATGTGGACTTGATTATTTGATTGATTGATTATAATTTCTATAGCTTATTATTATTGCTCGTCAATTCTGTTCGGCCGGACTATTTTGATTTGAGTTTGATTAACCTTAGATTATGCGCCGAGAGGTATAAATCTGATGTTTTTGGTCTGTGGCTATTAGATAGGAATTATTTCTAGTACGTAGCGAGAGCCCGTTAGTTGTTCTATCCTAAGGAATTCATAAGATTCGAGAGATGCATGTTTTCCTAGTTATGATTGTTAATTAATTGTTATTGTCCGTTGTCCAATCCCGGTCTGCATTTGTGGTGAACCGCTGCCCTAGATTCCCTTAATATTGTTATATTCCAGTTTGATTATTTGCCTTAGCTTAATATACAAACCAATCCAATTCTTTGTTACCAGTAGTCTAGATTAGTTAATTAATAGTAGAAAGAACATTGTTTCCATGTGGATACGATCCCTGCTTCCCTTGCTATATTTTTAGTTGGTGAACGTTAGGTTTATCTTTGATAGGAGTGCGATTTAGCTTGTCAAATTTTGGCGCCGTTGCCGGGAAAACGGTTTTATTTTCTGTTATTAATTGTTTTTCTGGATTATTGTTTGTCACTTCTCAAGGGACTCCCGTTCCTTGAGACCGGATCTCACGACTGTTTTCTAGTTCTTGCTTGTTTATGCCCAGGACTGTCCATACCAGCGATCTGACTTCGTTCGATCCTGAACCTGAACGGACCTTTCGTAGACGGCGTAGATTCGTTGAACAGTTGAGAGACTATTCTGACTCTGAATCCGACTATCTGATTAGCAATCTATCCCATACAGATTCAGAGATGGGTGACCAAGCACCACCACCCCCACTTGTGCCAAGGCTTACAGACTATTCTAAACCAAGTCTGTCTATGCTTCCCAAGGCAATCATGCCTTCCATTGCGGTCGAGAATTTCAAGATTGAACCCCAGCTGATAAACATGATCGAGAGACACCAATTCGGTGGGGAAAAGGGTGAAGATCCCAATCTCCACATTCAGTCTTTCATTCAGTATTGTGCCACCATTAAGCAGAAGAATTTAACACCGGAGCAGACTATGGAGATACTCTTTCCATTTTCATTGAGTGGGAAGGCCAAGCTATGGATTAACAGTCTCAACCGCGTAGCTATGAAAATCACCGATTGGAATTCTTTGGCCCTTGCATTCTATGTTAAATATTTCCCACCTGAGAAGACAGCTCGTCTGAGGGGTCAGATATTAGGTATCTCTCAACAAGTAGATGAGAGTTTGTTCGAAGTTTGAGAGAGATTCAAGGACTTGCAAAGAGAGTGCCCACACCATGGTTTGGATGACTGGTTCCTGGTTCAGCAGTTTTACAATGGTCTGGGTAATGAGTCTAGGTGTCTTTTGGATTCAGCTGCCAGTGGAAGATTTATGCAACTGGAGGTGCCTAGAGCTTTGGAGGTGATTGAGGAGATGGCCATCCATAGTGCCCAATATGGGAATCCTAGAGGTTTTGCCGACCGAGGTGTTAAGCATGAGATGAATTCTATTGAACAACTTACTGCTCAGCTAACTGCCCTACATCACAAGCTCGACAATATACAGATCGCATCTTCCCAATCCACCCAACATGCTAGTGTCGCTGCAATGAGTGCCCAATCTGCTAATGTCTGTAATAGTTGTGGGATGCAAGGCCATTATGCACAGGTATGTCGGAGCTCCATCGAACAATGCAATGCATTCCAGTCCTACAAGCAGAACAATCCGTATTCCAACTCATACAATGAGGGGTATAAAAACAACCCCCTATTATCATATAGGAGTACTAATGTTCAGAACCCCCACCAGATTCAACACCCTCCACCACCACAACAACCCTACCAACCGCGGAGTAACTACAACTCGCAACCTAGTGGATCACCTGGCTTACCACCACAACCTCAACCCACACAACCTGATCCCATGCTTGTAGAGATGAGGAATATGATGTTGGAATTGCAGAGATCTCTAAGCGAAAAGGATGCCAAAATCGATGCCCTCACTGCTCATAACAAGATCATGGATAAACAGGTGGCACAAATGGCTACCGCTCTTGCAGAGAGACCCAAAGGTCAACTCCCTTCACAGCCTGTGACCAGAGAGTCTGTAAATGATGTCACTATGCGGAGTGGATATGAGTATGATGGGCCACCTATGACTATAGAGGAAGGGGTTGAAGTATCTGTTAGTGGTGCTGTGCCAGGAGAAAGTGAGAAGGTGGTCAAGGATAAGGAAGCTGACACAGAGGTTGAGAAGAAAGTTGAGATACAAGTTCCACCTATCAAACTTCCCTTCCCTCATCGTCAGCTAAAGAACAAGCTAGACAAGCAGTTTGGTAAGTTCTTAGAAGTGGTAAAGAATCTGCAGGTAACAGTCCCTTTCACTGAATTAATTACTCAAGTACCTGCATATGCTAAATACATGAAAGACATCTTGACTAGGAAGAGAGCATTTAGTGAGGTGGAGACTGTTGCATTTACTGAGGAGTGCAGTGCCTTACTACAAAATAAGTCTCCACCCAAGTTGAAGGACCCCGGGAGTTTCTCTATCCCGTGTAATATTGGCAACCTTTTTATTGACAAAGCCTTATGTGATTTAGGTGCCAGTGTTAGTGTCATGCCCCTGTCTGTATGTACTAAGTTGAACATGGGTGATTTAAAAGTTACCAACATAACTCTGCAAATGGCCGATAGATCTGTAAAATACCCCTTAGGTGTCTTAGAAGATGTGCCTGTTAGAGTAGGTAAATTCTTTATTCCTGTTGATTTTGTTGTTTTAGACATGGAAGAGGATAGGCAAATTCCTATTATTTTAGGTCGGCCTTTTCTACACAATGCGGGGGCAATCATAGATGTCAAGAATGGCAAGCTGACCTTAAATGTGGGGGATGATAAGGTTACTTTCAATTTAACCCATGTTGCTAAGAACCCTATGGTAGAGGAGTCATGTTTTGGAGTCAATGTTTCTAATGATTATTTTAATACCGAATTGACTCATACTAACTCTAATAACTCCTCGGAAAAAGCACATGTTTCAAATTGTCTTGCAGGTGGAGGTGATCGGAGTATGCACTCTTCGGCATGGGTTCGAAAGAAGGGACGGATTGATGATGCCACGACCCAAAGGGCCGAAAGTTCTGTAAACGGTGGACATCGTATTCGTGATCGGGGTCGTGATCTGTCACTTCCCGCACCACACAGCTCATCCAAGGTAATCGATGTGACACCAGATGGCACCATCTTTGGTGCCCCCATTCGACGAGCTGTCGTGGCTCTCATCCCTTTCATGTCCATTGTCTGCGCATAAACGGAGATACTGTAATGGGGACATTACATCAATCTCATAGGGGATGAGTATTTCATTATCCATTTATTGCCTTAGTAGTATAAGTTTGATTGTTGATTCTAATTTTTGTGTGTTTAGTTAGTATTTTCCATTACCTACGTGTGTTTAAGTATTGTTTTTTTGGTGTTAGTGAGGCGAGAAGAGGGCATTACGCTGTTTAGGTGTTTCTTAATGTGCAGGCCTAAAGCCCCAAGTTCGAGAAAGTGAAATTAAGCTCAAGGCCAAGCACGCTGCAAATCGCCCGATGCTGATCGGGCGAGGTGCGCCCGATCGGGCGCGCACTGATGATTTTCATGCAGCTTATTTCTGCCCGATCGGGCGCAGCATGCCCGATCGGGCGGACTGGCGAGTGGAATGCCCGATCGGGCGAAATTATTTTGCCCGATCGGGCGGTTGAGGAAAAGTTCGTGGAAAAGTCAAGGAGGAATTCTGGGCAGAAAAAGTCAAGAAAAGAGGCAATCGCAAATCACCCGATGCGGATCGGGCGAGGTGCGCCCGATCGGGCGCGCACGGATCAGAAGAAAAGGATCGCAAACCGCCCGATCGGGCGAGACGCGATTTCAGCGATAAACTCACGGTTTCCCCAATCTTTCTTCACTTCCTCTTCATCTTCAACCTAACTTTCTCTCACTCCTCCATTAAACCCCAACTTCCAAAAACTTCAAACCACCATATCTCCCTCAAATCTCCACCAAATTCAACAATTCTTTCATCAAAATCATCCTCTCATCATCCTCTACAACCTACACCTAACCGATTTAAGTTTTCTCTCATCCCCACAAAATCCCCAAATTCACCCAAAAAGCTCAAAAAAAAAAAAAAAAACTCAAAAATTCAGATTTTTCATCAATGGCAAATAGGCCACAAAGAAAATGCACGAGGGTACCAAGAAATCAACATGAGGCTTCCACAAGCCGAGCTCGGGAACCGACACCACCACCTCCACCACCGCAATTCGAGCCCGACACGGATTTTCCGGATGTCATCTTTATTACGGAGGAGCAACGAGCACGATTCATGCACCTCAAATTGAGGGAGGTAATCCCTACTCGCTTTATATGTCAAAAATCATTGCATGATATGGGAATTGAGCGTGATGTAAAACGTGTTTTTGTTGGTGTTGGTATGAGTAGCATGTATGGTATGCTCCGTCTCACATTTAGGCGGTTGACTCTAGAATTTTTGAGTAGTTTTAATGTTCGTAGGGATGGTTATCGAACCGTGTCATCGGTTCAATTTCGTGTGATGAACCGGACCTACACCATGAGCTTATCTGATTTTGGTAGGATTTTTGGATTGTCTACCACATATAGTAGGAAACCCAAGGAGACTCACAATAACTGCACCATGTGGGGAAAGCTTACGGGCAATGCGAATCCCGGGAGTATGCAACATTTGCATGCTTCCAAGATTCAACACCCGGTACCCATTGTCTTCTACAGGTTTCTTGGTTTTACGATCTTTGGTAGGGATGAGACCCAGAATATTAGGAGTACGGAGCTAGAGATCTTAGGTGGCTACGTTTCCGAAGGAGAGGAGAGCTACAAAATGAACCTTGCACATCACATGGCCTCTCAATTTTACTCCATAGCCACCTCCACACATACTACCAAGATTACCATTGGTGGGTTGATCACCCACATAGCCATGGCCACGGCCAATTTTACTGAGGCTAACCAGATTCCAGTTCTGGGTAGCAACTTGCTTGATTTGGCTTATTTTGCTGGACTCCGTAGGCTACAGGGGGAGCATGGGTTATTTAGGCCGGGAGCCATGTACTGGATGTTCGAGGGAAACAGGCTTTTCACCTTGCCCGACCCTCAGGGCCGCACTAGTTTCAGACCCGGTCAGGCTCATTATCTATTTGTTGGATTTGAGCAAGAGCCTCAGCCTGACCCCCAGCCTCAGCCTGACCCTCAGCCAGAGCCCCATCAGTACCAGCCAGAGCCTCGCACCTACTTCAGGAGGGGGCGTCGAGACACGGGGAGGCCCCAGAGTGGCCCGGTAGTTCATGAGGATCAGGGGTCCATTGATGAGAGGTTGAGCAGACTTGAGCTCGGGTTCCGGGAGTTCGCAACTGATCACCAGAGGACCATGTTCCCATTTTATGATCAGTATGCCAGGTAGGGCTATATTGCCCCAGATTACGAGCACCCTACCTGGTTTACCTATCCCGCGGAGGGATATGGAGCTCCGGGTTCTATGGGCACCTTCACACCCACCCAGTACGGAGGGTGGGGGAGCGGGTCCTAGTGGGCATGCTGGCCGTGATGATGGTGATGATGATGGTGATGATGGCCAAGGCCATCAGTGATGCCGAGATGATGTTGATGATGGGGTTCGATACCCTTGAGCCAATGAGGACATTGTCTGATTTGGTTTGGGGGGGGTTTCACACTACTTGTACATTGTAGGTATGTCTTTCTTTTATTATTGCATTTCTTTATTTTGGTGTGTTTATTTTGGTGTGTTTAATGCTTTCTAGATTAGTTTATTGCTTTGAAAAAAAAAATACAAAAATACGTTCCGATGAATACAAAACCATGCTTCCCTGTGCCCCTTGATTGTAAACTGTTTTGATTCTTGGTTTTTGATGACGAGTATTGTTGATTTGTTAACCATGATTTGAGATCCGATTACTTTGATGCCTTGACATGAGTCAACTCTGACCAACTACTTGTGGACTTGGTGCTTGACTAGTCGACTTGGTTAGGATGTGTGATAGCTTCTTGGTGTGCCATTGATTTTGAGTATTGGTTTGCAACTATTAGTAATGTTTTATGACTCATATACATGCACATTGTTCCCTTCAGATGAATCTAGATACATTTGTTCCCTCATTTTCTACCCATGTTGTTGCTTGTGCCCCTTTATTCGGTGACTAGCCATATTACAAGCCCATGAAAGCCCCATTGGTTACTAGTCCCAAGCCTAGATTGGGGGAGCTAATAGTAAGTGAGGTGAGGGAGTTGTAGTGTGCTTAGTTTTGAGCACAAAGTGAGTGTTGAAAAGGAAATAAGGGAGTTCTTCTTATCCTGTTGTTGTTTGAAAAAGAGAAAAAAAAATAATGAAGAGTGAAAGAGATGAGAAGAATAGAAAATATGAAGGTTTCCAAAGGAAAAAAAAAAAGGAAATTGAAAAAAAAATAAAAAGAAAAAAAATTCATTACTCTCAGAAAAATTCAAAGCATTGTTACACTCAAGTATTGTAATTTCTTATCTTTATGAGTGATTGATTTTAATTGTGAAAGAAAGGCAATAAAGTATAGTGTGGTTTGTTTGTTGTTTCATCATGTGTTGAGTGGGAAGTTGTGGTTGTGGTCGTCATTTGTGGTTGACCATGGTTTTGCTAGGATTTATGCTCCCCAAAGCCAAGGCTTTAAGCTCACGTTTTACCCAAATTTACCGCACCTCTACCCAAGCCTATCATTACAAGCTTTGTTCCGACCTTTGTGCATAGAGTCATATTAATGTGAAAGTAGTTGTTTATCAATGCAAGTTATGACATGACACATTCCGAGTCGACTACTAGGTTGAGTGCATGTTTTTCTAGACACACGAGTGTTGTGAGTTGGGAGGGCATTGTACACATATATGTTGGGAGGGGAGCGAACGGGTACATTTTTTATCCGCCACATAAATGAGTGACGAGTGTGTGAGCACTAGTCTTGAATTCCATTGTACACTTGTGGTTCGCTTTGCGTGACGATCGTTGAGGTGGATTGGCGGTTGAATGAATTTGATTGGTTGACATTGATGCATGCTTTTTGGATTTTGCCTTGAATCGTATCCATTGTTTTAAGATGTGTTTGGGGTGAAGTTGATTTGTGTATTCATCGATGATTTCTTTGCTTAGGGGCAAGCAAAGATCTAGCTTGGGGGAGTTTGATATATGCGTTTTATATAGAGTTTTTACCCCCGTCCCTTAGTACTTTTATGTATCAAACGTGCTCTTAGGAGCCGTTTCTAGTACTAATGTGTGCTATTGAGTGTGCCTTGAGTTTCAGGTTTGATTATGAGAAATTGGTCGTTTTAGACCCGTTTCATTGTTGATCAAGGCCACTAGATGAGTCCGAGAAGTTCGGGACTTCCATCGTCGACTTTCGGGAGCCTTAGATGCTTATGGTTGAGCCCCGGGAGTTAGACTTGGCGATACGGGCGAGATACATTGAAGATTGCAAATCGCCCTGGAAGCTGAGGGCGAAATGCAACCATCGGGCGGAATTATAAGCAAGCCAAGTTCATCAACGCGCGCCCGATCGGGCGCAGCTCGCCCGATCCGGATCGGGCGGTCAATCTGGAGGCTTTGTGGAGATTTCGCAATCCGCCCGATCGGGCGGATTTTGGCCCGATCGGGCCGACTATCGAGTGATTCGCCCGATCGGACGACGCCAACCTCCAGCAGTTTTTCGCGTTTTTAATTCCGTTTTTAGGCCTTATTTTGGCAAAACTATATAAGCAAACTTGTTTTATTTTTTAGGGACACCTTATTTTCCAGCACAAAACCCTTAGTTTATTTTTCTAAGTTTTGTTTTCTCTCTACATTAATTCAAACACTTAGTTCGATTTATACAAAAACACAAGCTTTCAATTTCCATTGTTCGAGAATTAGGTATTGCTTCTTACTTTAATTTATTCTATTGCTTTGATCATGTTTTCCATTATGTTAATCGCTTTGTTATTAGTTATCATGAGTGAGTAGTTTAATTTCTAGGGTTTAGGGGATCCATGAATGCATGATTGGGATTATATGTGGACTTGATTATTTGATTGATTGATTATAATTTCTATAGCTTATTATTATTGCTCATCAATTCTGTTCGGCTGGACTATTTTGATTTGAGTTTGATTAACCTTAGATTATGCGCCGAGAGGTATAAATCTGATGTTTTTGGTCTGTGGCTATTAGATAGGAATTATTTCTAGTACGTAGCGAGAGCCCGCTAGTTGTTCTATCCTAAGGAATTCATAAGATTCGAGAGATGCATGTTTTCCTAGTTATGATTGTTAATTAATTGTTACGGTTTTTTCATGAAATGCCCTCGAGGTTTGAAGAAATTCACCAAATACCCCTGCACTTTTCATAATACACCAAATACCCCTAATTCAAAACTTAATACACCAAATACCCTTGATGACGTCATCAGCTCTTAATCAACCCAATTAACATATAATTAACTCAATTAATCCCTAATTAACTCCTATACTCAACCCACCCATTAACAAACCTAATTAACCTATCCAATAACCCAATAACCCACCCATTTATTTTCTCTCTTCCCTCCCTTCTGCCATTAACCACCACCGCCTTCATTGTCAGCTCCCTCCTTCTGCTTCCTTCCTTGTCTCGCAGCTCAGCTCAATCGAAGAAAAACCCGGTCATCCCTCTTCCTCTCTCCTCCCCTTTTTTTCTCCTCTGTATTCCACCGTTTACTGCACCACCGCTCACCGAGAAGTTGGTGCAACAAGGGATGATGTTGAGATTGCTGTTAGCTTCAAATTGGGTCGACACAAGACAAATGGGTAATTTGAAATCCCGCTCACCGATTTTTACTTTTGTTTATCTACCAATTTTTTTTTTTCTAGAATTGAGTTTATTTAATTCTTATAGAAATTAGGGAATTTAATTGGAGAATTGAGGAATCCAATTGGAGAATTGTGAATTTTGATTGGGGAATTTTGAAGGTTCAACATGGAGGAGAGAGAAAGCTTGAACTAACTCCAATGGTGATTCCATGGCAGTGGGGAGAGAAATAGAAGGGAATGGGTGAGATGAGAAACGAGATGGAGATGGGATGGTGGTTGGAGTGAGGTCGGCGGGCAGCAGTAGGCGAGCAATGGTGTCGGGTGGTTTCTATGGTGGATTGGTGGTAATGTGGGAAGGAGAGAGAAGATACAGAGGTGGAAGAAGCAAGTAGGAAAGAAAGAAAAGAGAATAGGAAGAGAAAAAGGAAAAAGACATGTGCTAATTGGAGCTTAACGGGTTAATTATATGTTAATTGGGTTAATTAGGAGTTGATGACGTCATCAAGGGTATTTGGTGTATTAAGTTTTGAATTAGGGGTATTTGGTGTATTATGAAAAGTGCAGGGGTATTTGGTGAATTTCTTTAAACCTCGGGGGCATTTCATGAAAAAACCGTAATTGTTATTGTCCGTTGTCCAATCCCGGTCTGCATTTGTGGTGAACCGCTGCCCTAGATTCCCTTAATATTGTTATATTCCAGTTTGATTATTTGCCTTAGCTTAATATACAAACCAATCCAATTCTTTGTTACCAGTAGTCTAGATTAGTTAATTAATAGTAGAAAGAACATTGTTTCCCTGTGGATACGATCCCTGCTTCCCTTGCTATATTTTTAGTTGGTGAACGTTAGGTTTATCTTTGATAGGAGTGCGATTTAGCTTGTCAGCTACATTGAGGTAGTGTTTTTTTTTTTAAAGAGTTTGGGATAATGACAAGGTTTCGGTATGTCATTGTTTTCCTTTTATTTGGTAAGTGTCTTACTGTTTTCATTGATTTTTTAAAAACAATTTTATGTAGAAATTTGATATAGAAATGTTAGGTATTGCTTTGAATTTTGTGTTTATAAATCCCTACAGGTTCCGTGATGTGAATACTTAGAAACACTTAACCTTTGATACTTACAAATTACTTATTCTAAAGTTGTCATTAGAAAGACTTAAACTGTGATATTATAAGTTTTGAGAACTTGACTCCCTTGCTTTTTAATAGATTAAAAGTATTAACATGACAAGAACTAATCATCTGCTTCCTGGATCTTCTATTCATACACTAATCAACTCATGTCCCTATAAACAATATAATAGGCTACCACTAATGTAGTGTCTGAATGCCCGTCAATTTTATTTTGCAACGAAAAAACTAAACACTACCATAAGTAGAAACTGTGCTTCCCTGCTCATTTGCATCTCAAGATGTCAATGTGTACTCACCTATATCCCTGACTTAGGCTGCTGTGCCTTTCTTCTGTGATCTTTATGATTATGGTGGTACTCAATTGGGTTTTGTTGTTCTTGAGTAATCGTCAAATGCGTGTAATCTGAATTATTCTTCTAAGGTTTTTGTCGATGTTTTATTGATCTTCTGTAAGTGGTGTGGCGACCTGAAACAAGTGATTCTGTGTTTTGTCAGGTGTTCTGGGAATTCGATATAGCTTGCAATTGATCTGGGTTGCAGCATTTTCAGGTAATGTTTTGATTTTTTTTGATGGATTATCTGCGTTTTTTTTATTCTACATGGGTATCCCCCACCCCTCCTCCATGTCTGGCTTTTGGGTGGAAGTAAAAGATCTGATTCCAGTGAAAAGTATGAAAATTAACAGTAGAGCAACCATCAATTCAAACCCCCCTACCCCTCCTCCATGTCTGCCTTTTGGTTGGAAGTAAAAGACCTGTGCACAACTGACAATATTTTTGGGAGGATAGGCTGATCTCCTTGAGCTAAAAAAGTATTATACGAAGTATGTAGCTTATAAGTTTGTAATTTTCCAATTCCTACATCACAGCCCTTTTTACCTGGAAATACAAATTTGCAGTGGCATGCAACGACAAGATAAACATTTCCTATTGTTTGAAAAACCATGTAACTATCATCCCCTTCCTATCATATCCGAGAAGGTCAATCTACTATTTGTTTTAAGAAAATTTAAAATAAAGTAATCCAACTCAAACTAAAAGTCCAATCAATCAACGATTCTAAGAAAACTGATAAATGTGTAGAACACAATATTACTTTCAGGAAATCAATGGTTGGAATTGATGAGGTAAGAATCTTGATTTGAAAACTGAGATCCCAACCCACAACTGTTTGATCAAAAACTAAACTCAGATCACAGAGGCAAAAGGAAAACAAAAGAAAATAAAAGGAAACACAGTTCTCTCACACTCTCACACTCTCACAGCCTTCCACTGCCAGAAACTCATTCCAGGGGAGCTTTATCCTCAACCGTAAATTTGACACCGCAAATGCAAATAGTAAGGACACCCACCCCATGGACACATGAGAAACTACATGAGAAGCGTGGTACATTGGATTTAAGCAATAGGTTTGAGTACATATTTGGTTTTGAAGATGTATAAAACTTGGGTTTTTATTTTAAACTTATTGGTGACCACAACAAAATTAGAAGCCACTACATTAATATCAGCACGCCAAGGACCTAAAAAGATCAAACAAGAAAAGTAAGCTATATATAACAAAATACAAAATAAAAATAATATATGTATGAAATGGAAAACTAATATCACTTTTTTGCAGATTAAAAGGAAAAGAATAAGGCTCGTGGGTGTGGAATGCAGGACATCAACAACACAAGGATAAAATGCTTTTGTTTCTTATATTAAGTGTTGTAAACACATTGGACATATTACTTTATAGATTGTAACTAATCTGTTTAGTTTTATCTATAGGTTTGGTATAATTTCAAAAAAAAGTAATTCAAAAACTTATTTATGTATGATACAAAGGATTTGGTTTCCATGTAACTATTAGACATAATAAAAACTCCTGTAAATTATACAAATTATTATTCAATAAAATGAATTTTTTTTAAAAAACCACTCCCTATCTATGAGTTTAATTTTTTAAATTTTCGTCACCCGCCGTCAAATGCACAAACTTTTAGTGATAAATTTAGTATCATCTTTAGCAATTCAAAGGTATAATTTAATAGTTTTTGTTATTCAAACTATAAAACAACAGGAAGTTCCGTGCATCGCACGGGCTTGAGACTAGTGATAAATCATTTTCATTGAATTTCCAAAAGGTCTTGTACACATGTCATAATTTCAATTGTGTTTTCTTTTTTTTTGGACATATGCTTAAAGAACAAGCTAAACAAACTAAGTAAAATTATTAAAATACGAAAGAGAATTAGACGCTGCAGTTGCCAGCTCATGAGCCTGTTGCACTTGTTGACGATCAACCTTGTTGACACAACACCAAGAAAAGGTTTTCCCACTTTCTTGATTTCCGCAACTGTCCACATGATTTGCACATCTAACCTCACATCCCCTCTTAATAGTTCAACTAACCGATGTAAATCAGTTAAAATTGTAACTCTTGTTGAAGAAGACTGAGACGCCCAACATAAACCTAGAAGACAAGCTTTAGCCTCTGATTGCAAAGTCGAATGAGAAGTGTCTGGTTGCGCTCCTCCCAGTATTCTTCCCTCCTGCAGATATTGACCATCTAGAACCCAACCCATTCCGACATTCCTAGTAATCTTATGCCACAAAGCATCCACCAAGATTATAGCTAGAGCACCCTGGTCTTCCACACCCGAGATGATAGCCCTGAAAAAACCCGGTGAAAAACCTAATGTATTCTCTGGAGGATGTAAAAACCCTAGATAAGGGTGGTTTTGATGTAGAAGAAACCATGTTCACCCATCCCCTTATTGATAAGCGCTTGAGCAGTTGCAATTGTCGGAATCTCTCATCTGAACACCTAATTATTCCTAGTCCATCACAGGCCCCAAAGTGTACTAATAAAGTATACTATTCTCAGGCTGGTGTTCCCATCCTGGCGTTGAAAATTTTGGATATAAAAGATAAACCATTTCGAAAAGGACATAGTTTCGTTAAATTTTGAGTGGATAGCTAGAGATCCACTCCTCCAAACCTGTTGTGCAAAGTTACAAAACCGGAAGAGATGTTGAATGTCTTCTTCGTCACAACCATAAACATCACAGAAGATTGAGACATGGATACCTTTCCTCCCAAGATTGACCTTGGTTGTCAGGTCATTATGCAGAAGTTTCCACAAGAAAAATTTCCATTTAGGATGGATACCCAAGGACCAGAGCATCTTATAAATGTTATTTTGAGGCACATTTATAATATCAGAAGCTTCTCTGACACGTTGGTCGTCACTTTTTGTCTCCAAGAGAATAAGAATCGACGGATGTTGGTCGTCAATTATTGCCCATTCACGAGGAAGGAAGTCATCACGCGACACCCCCCCCCCTTACATTCCATACACAAATCTTCATGTTTAGACTTGGAAGCGAACGCTGTAGCCAAACACTAGAGATTTCCCCCGATCCCGGTGCCGAAGGACGAAAGTACTCCTCCTAGTCCCGCCAATATTCCGATACTCCCATCATTTCGAGGTCCTCCAATTGAATCGGAGTTACATAAGTGAATATCCTCATCGGGTCGAGTAATTTATGGTAATATCTTCCCTGCACTTGCACTCCTACCACTTCCTTCTGAGTTACGTAAGTTACTGTATGGAAAAATTCCTGACCCATGTCTTGTCCTTGTGTTTCTAATTGTAAGGGTTGAATCCTACCTCGCTTGGAACTCGGGGAACTAGGTGGGGGCGCATGTTGATCGGGTTGAAATCCGGCGATGCTCCTGTAAATTAGTGGTAAGTGTAACATTTCCGGTGGTAAGTGTAACATTTCCGGTGGTAACATCTCCAACCTCGGCCTCAAAGCTGGACTTCGACAAGGATCGATCACCTTCCCTTGAGTCAACAGTGTGTTTGGAAACGGTTGTTGAAGATCCGCCTCCATCATCCTTGGTCGCCTCTCCGTCGTACATGCAAGCATCCCTGATTCCTCCGGAAACAGCTGAAGTGTCTGTGGGTGCCCCAATGAACATTGCACTTGTTGCAGCTCCGTCGTTGACTGCGGTGCCTCCCTGTTTCTGTTGAACCTTGGTCCTCTCTGAACCCAATTGTGTCTCCCCCTCCGCTGATATGATTTTTGAGACTGAGGGTTCGACATGCATGAACTCGGCGGTTGAGACTTGTTGCTCATTGTCAGTTTTTGAAGATTGAAGACTCTTGTTGGAGAAGAGTTGTGGAAGGTGAAAAGTTACCAGAAGAGTTTAAAGAGTTGTGAACCGTGTTAACTTGGTTTACCTTAGATTTTAAATTAACTTGGCTTTGGCAAAAGGTAGTAGCTGAATCACCATCTTTTGCCAAGTGTTGAAAGGTATTTGACAAGTGGGCGGCGCCTTCTGCAATCCCCCTTGCTTCCTTGCTTTCTCCCATGACATTTAAATTTTCATCATTATGGAGATTTTTGGGAAAAGATTTTGCCGGTATAACTCTAGCTCGCCATTGGTCCTCCAAATGACCATGGGTATTCTTATTAACCACTGAGCTTTGATTATTTTTTGTATTCATCACCCTACTAGAACCACCCTTTCTGTATTCATTTATTCGTGCATTTTCCTCCTTCTGCTTACCTCGATTGGGCTTATTATTCCTTTTGTTTTGAATTGTTGTCCACGGCCCGTATCTCCTTTTCTTTATGCCTGTCATCTGGTTGCGTATTATCTTGGGCCTTCTGAGTGTGGGCCTGTTCCACCTGCGGCCCAATATTCATATCCCTTCTTTCAATATCCATTTCACCGTGGTTTTAATTTTTGGCATCCGGACTTGCCTCCGGAATCGTGCATGCTTGTTTGACGTGGCCTATTTTACCACAATTAAAAGAAAGTGTTGATACATTTTCGTACAAAATTGCCTGCCAATGTCCACCTGCCCACACACTTCACGTGTCACCAAAGGTTTGGTCAAGTCAACGTCAACACAAACCCTAGCAAACCTTGCCCATGGCGAGCTTGTCCGTCGCGTAATCCACCCGAATCGGTTTTCCGATAACCCTGGAGATTTCAAAGAGTGCTTCCTTATCATAGTTCTCTACTGGTAATTCATCAATTCTAACCCAAAATGACATATTATCAAAGCTATTGATCGAATGACGGAAGTGGGGCTTCCATGGTGTTAGCATCAAATAATGATCCAGTATGAACCAAGGACCTCCAAACAAGGCCTTCTCATAATCATCAGACTGTGTGAATCGGAATAAGTAGACGTTCTTACCAATATCTATAACTTACAAAGCTCCATTAGTCCTCCACATCGCCCGTACTCTAATTTCCATGAAATTCGGTTTGATGTTAATGCCCAATCACTTTCCCACCAGTGTTAGTTTCCATGGAGATCTCAATCTATCCAAAGCGATCTTGTTAAATTGCACCGCCAAATCTCCTTCTGGTGGTAATTCCTCTCGTTCCTCCCATTCAATTGAAGTTGTGATAATCTTTTTTGCCTCTACAAACCATTGTAACGAGGATGCCACCGCGCGCTTCCCTAAATGATTGAATCTGTCTCGTGGTTGATTTGTCCTGTGTACCATTACTGGGTTCTTCGCTGATGGGAACATCTACCATACATGTATCATCCGGTGCTTTATGGAGGAGATCAATCTCCCCTGCCATAGAACGTTGCGGGGAAATACAAATTTGCTTCTTTATCTAGACTCTCTCTCTAGAACGTGGATATGATTTCAGTACGCCTATATGTAAGGATGAACATGGGTCAGTACATGAGTCAATTGAGAGTTTGTGTACGATAGTCTCAGATTTGAATCCCCATTCCCCAGTTATAATTCGTATAGTATTTGTTACGTATTTGCACCAAAAAATGAAATAAAACAATAAAAGGAAATGTGCAAATCTATACCTAGTATTTAAAAACCTAAATCATGTACATAATATTGCCACGTGTCATTGTATACAATATTGCCATGTGTCATTCTCTTTGTTCACCATTTGCATCAAATCTTATAGCTACTACAAAGTCCTCACAATGTATAATATATGTACTTATATATGCTACTACATATTTACATTGTTTAGCTTTGGCAAGTAACGTGTATAAACTACAAAGACTACTCTGTATTAGTGGAATTTAACCTTGAGGCTTAAGGAGTTCCAATTTTTGCTGTAAACATGTTAGTGTTGGTGGAACATGTTCTGCATGCCCATGTATAATACTCTCATGTTTCCTATAAATAGCCCGTTAATCGAACGGGCCAAAAAACTAGTTTTAATAAAATACGACCACTTTAAGAAAGCGAATTGGTTTAGTTTACATGTGCATCATCTCAGTAGACAAATTGGTCTACTTTAATAAAAACATAAAGCGCATTGTCTAGTTTACATGTGCATCATCGCATTAGACAAATACAAATATTTTTATTATCCGATATCATAAACAACAATTCCGTTGTAGTCTAGTTGGTCAGGATACTCGGCTCTCACCCGAGAGACCCGGGTTCAAGTCCCGGCAACGGAACTTTTTTTTCCTGTTTTTATTGAGATAGGTACTCTGTATTTTATTTTAAAAGTAATTTACTCGTGCGTTTTATTCACCTGATTTTTATTTATTTTTTCTGAAATTATAAGAACTTATTAAATTTATTTTAAAGGTGAACAAAACAAACCGTAAATAAGCATCTATCACTATGGTCAAATTCAACCTAACAAATTGTAGATGTCATGTAATATAATGAAGCAGAGGGAGCAACATTTTTGCGCGTTGTTGCCAGCTTATCCTTCAACCACACTAGAAAAACACTCCTATTGCTTACTCTCTTTCTTCCTTATCTCCTCTTACATGCAAGAACCATGAACATTTCACCCGCTTGTATGATGATAAGAAGATCAATTTCAAACATTTCAAACACCTCTTCAATCTCCTCTCTTTGTGTCCAACTAGATCCTTTAATCTCCCTTAATTCATACTTATTTAAAGCTTAACCTACCATGCAAATCGCACCTGAGAACTACACGAAAGAAAATCAGCTGCCCCTTTACGATCCTCACCTTAACAACGAAAGAGAATTAGGTCACCAATGCAAATTTCATGCGTAATTGTGTTGATTATGTGCATGCATAATACCATTATACTGCCATCCGAGTCACTCCCACTGCCTCCAACCTCACCAAGCATGGTATTCAGGCTAGTTTCTTCACCTTCATCCCAAGGAGAAGTAGAAGAACAAACAAAGGAGAGCGTCCAACATCAACGCCTGCAGCCACGACCTGAGAGATATGCGGGAGAAGAAGATTATGGGTATTGGAATCCAGTTCCTTACTATGATGGAGGTGATGCAGGTCCCATTCCACATTCTAAAGTTCCCAACTAAGCCGGCCTCCATTAATCTAAGGTGAACAACCACAACTAAAAAGAGACACCCACATAACCTACTAAATCTTGTTTTTGTATGAGTCTTTGTAACCTAGCCTGGTCAATTCCTTTTGTATTGTTATACAGATTCTACCGATTTTGAGGTTACGTAGCTCTAGGCTCTAGCTACTCAGTAATATATACTCATCACATATGTAAATCAGATGTTGCCATAGTCCTAATTTATCGCCTAGACCACGTTCAGTTAGGGTCATATTCACTTAGAGACAGTACTTCAGTTAAGAATTAAGTCAGGTCTTATGCAGATGATCTAGTCAATTTATTATACAACTCAGGGTTTGAATATGTTGATTTTAAGGTCAGGTAGTGTCAATTTCTGTAAAACCTGATTTCAGGAACAATTCTGGTTTCTGTCATGCAATTCTAGGTCAGGTCAGGTGCTTTTGGTAGGTCTAGTTAAGCACAATGAGCACATAATTTGATTCAGAAATCAGCTTCTCCCAGCAGCAACTTCTTATCTTCGGCAAACAGCTAAATTCCTCAACCATCTGGCTATCTGCACGATTCAGCTTAACAACGTATATAAACAAACTCAATACATTCTCATTGAGGGGTGTGAAAGCAAAATATTCATATACAACATCTCGCAAATCTAAAGTACCTAACCTAGATTAACAAAAACGGTGAGGCAAACCAGATACATTTTCGTTTCTCTTCTCCAATAAATATCACCAAGATGTGCGTGATGCTCTTCCACGCATTCATTTGAGTACGCAAGGAAACATTTTGAACAAGGACATCTAGTTACCTGACAATTGAATTACAGCCACCATTAGATTACTCCATGAATCAGTGCCATCAAAAAAAACAAGGCAGAGAAATGTGCAAAGTAGATGTTAGACTGATTATGGAACATTGTTTAACATAAAAAAAGGAAATTAAACAAATTTGTCAAGAGAACAATACCAACATGTTAAACAGAGGAAACATAACGTCAAAATGTTATATGCTATAGGAGAAGTTCACAATCGATTCCAATAAATCAGAAAACCCGAATGTGGTCTGGTTAACGACCTAACGGTTAACCCCAAGTACAAATTCCCTCTTGTGTTTCTCATCATTCTTGGGACACCGGGCAAGTGCATTAAAGCTACTAACTGAAGTTCCTTAAAATTAATACTACCTTTGTCCATAAATCATATCGTATTCCCATGTAATTAAAAGATTCACAAGGTTTCACTAAAGTCATCTCCATCCACTCTCGAATAATCCATTACTTATTTTAAGCGATGGTATAAGAAGTTATGTGACTTATTTCGGGACTGGGTGGTGAGTACCAAAAAAACCATTAATTCTCTACAACCTAAAGGCAAGATCATGCCTTTTCTGTTAGGAGTGTTTGAAGATGATTATGAAAATAAAGTAAATGATAGAGGCAAGGAGTCTGGACATCAGTTTTTGCAAAAGGTCGAGATTCAGAGAGGCTGCGTTCCTTTTGAGACTGAGATTCTTCACGCTGCTAGAGCTTCCCGAAGGAAACAGAGTAGACAGAAGCTACATGGCATGTGTTTTGTTGAGGCTGTCTTTGCCATTTGGATGCAACGAAATGAGAATTTTTTTAATGGAGATTGTGAAGGAACTGAATCCGAGGTAAATAGCATTATCTTTATTGTAGTTTGTAGGTGCAATGATAAATTGAGAGATTTCTTGTAGGAGAGGTGTAGAGAGGCAGCTGTGTGTCTTGTATAGTTGCTTATGATAGTTTGCCTTCAAACCTTCCTAGAAGGTGGGGAGGTATTAACTTGAAGCTTTTTTTGTGTTTTGGTGCTTTTGATGTACAGTTTGTTTCTTATCCTTGATTCCTTGGTAATAAATCTCATGCTTAATTGCCAAAACACAAAAAAAAAAGAGATAGGGGCAAGGAGTGGTAATCAGAGCCAGTGTGGGGCTTTTGCAGATGTACCTTATCCAAGATGAATGGATGACGGTCCGGTAATAGCAGCAACTTTCTGAGCTAGTTTGGCTTCATCGCGGTACAGTTCCTTCAAATCTTTCTTCAAACGCCTGGCCTCTCGCCTTTCCTCTTTTACAGCAGCCTATTCATAAACATTATTAGTTTAACCCTCTTAAGTACAAACTTGATGCGTACAAGCTAACACCTCAAAACTGTTA
The DNA here is from genome assembly GCF_020520425.1 of Spinacia oleracea. Classification (NCBI taxonomy): domain Eukaryota; kingdom Viridiplantae; phylum Streptophyta; class Magnoliopsida; order Caryophyllales; family Amaranthaceae; genus Spinacia; species Spinacia oleracea. Next base: position 126,581,545 of record NC_079492.1, read on the forward strand.
GGACAAGAATCCTTAATAATCAAATTTACTTAGTTCTAACATGGAATTTCATATGAATACATTTTCTACAAAATGGAGGAATACCTTTCTTTCTTTTTTCTCTTCCTTGGTCTCCTGACCATGTGGTTTTCTTTTTGGCAGTTCTGTTTTGGCAACTACTTTCGCCGTCTCTTTGTGTTCCTTCTTTCCATGAGGCAAGTAATCCACAGGAAGCCTTGCCTTTCCTCCAAGGGAAATAATCTTGTCTGAGCCACTTTTCAGCACCCCATTGATTGTCTCTGCCAATATTTTCTCTCTAATACGTCCTGGAGCTCCAATTCTGCCAGGGTGATTGTCAAGGTTTGAGTATGTAGAGACAAAGGTCTCACAATCCCATTGTTCAGATTCATCACTACTTTCTTCCACAATTACAACTACTTTTTCATCCCCATCCTCATTCTCATATTTCTCAGCATATTCAGCACAACGGCGAAGTATTTCAGCTGGTGCTTTGTAATTTTCATTAAACTCTAAATCATCTACCTCGTGATCCTTGAGAACACTTTTGAGCTTTTCTGCAAGCGATATTTCTTGTTCAGCTACATAATTATCATAATCATCATCACTATCTGACCCATACTCTTGACTTTCAAGCTGCAAAAAAGTCACAAAGAATCTTAAGTGTTAGTAAGATATATTACATGTAAAAAATAGAAAGGCTCGCTGTCTGTCAAATTCAATGCTTTGTGTAACACTAAGGCTCCGTTTGGTAGGGCGTATAACGTTTTCATGGAAAACGATTTTCCCCTTTTCAATCATTTTACGTTGTTTGGTTGGGTAAAGGATGGAAAACAATTTTCCATGACTCCCTCAAAGGTGGAAAACCCTTTTCCATTTGAAAGGGAGGGAAACCACTTTTCCTTCTTTCCTCCTTACCTCCCTCTCCTTTCTTCCCCTCAATCTTCACCATCTTCTCTCATTTTTCTTTAAGGTACAAAACAAAGGAAAACTAGTTTGGATTATGTTTTCCCTTGAAAAATGTTTTCCATGGAAAATCATTTTACAATGAAAATGTTTTACGTCCTACCAAACAGAACCTAAGAGCTAAACATATAAGAGCACTAGCTCAAGAGAGATAATCTTACCAGGTCAAACTGTTGGTCAACTAAACGTTGAGGTCTAGGCTTTTCATTAACACTTTGAACCACTTCCGTCGTGGAATTACTGGCTACTACAGTTTGAATGTCACATGAGATGAAAGTATCAGATTCATTAAGCACCTCTTCTTGGAGATTATTAACCAAAGACAAACTGGTCTCTTCATATACATCTCCAGATTCCTCTGTATGATTTGCCTGAACAACAAAATCCTCCTCCAAATCATCAATGTCAGAACCAAAATCTGACTCATCATCTTCAAGTAACGCAGCAATTTCAGGATCTACTGCTTTCTGAACTCTCACTGTCACTGTTTTCTCTGCGACGTTGTACAATGTTTTAGGACTTGTATCTTCACTTGCTTCCTTTATCCGCACTCTTGAAGCGTCATATGCCTGAAGTCATAGTAATTACTTACTAAATTAGTCCTTGACCAAGAGTGTTCACCAGTCGCAAGCTCAAAAAAGTTAAAAACTTAGGCCGTGACAGAAAAAGAAAATGACTACTCCCTCTGTTCCAAAATAGTACTCCGTAGTCGTTTACAAATAGTAAAAATTAATGATTTCTAGGTTCACAGTATTTTAAATGATAAAATTAATGGGACTGAACAAATTAAGGATTTCCAGGTTAACTCATAAGTAAACAAAATTACAAATTCAATGGCACAAAAAATTGGTTATGACAAGTACACAACTATCATACTTAGAACGAAAGGAGTAACAGATACTTAGTACTGTAAAATTTAACAAAAGAATTTCAAAATCAACCGAAGTAATTATTGTATTGTTCTAAAACCTCATAAATAAAGATGACACTACTTCCCAATGAAAGCCATCATAACAATTGAATTATTCCCACATTGGCCACATTCTCTCCTTCACTCATTAGGGTTAAGCGAATCCAATTACAAAACATACCAATTTTAAGAAATAAAATCCAAACTTCCTAAAAAACGTAAATGAAGTCGTTATTATTTCCGGACCAAGGGAGTAGTTTCAAGCACATTGCAAAAGTACATAAGAAAAATTTACCTTGACATCATGAGGAAGTTGGTGAAGCTCAGCCTTCGGATTTTGAAAATAAGTAGAGCCGCCACCAGTATTTCGAATCTCCCTCAAATGAGTTAGATAATTATAACCATCGTCAGGAAATCCAAGCTCCAATATCTCCCTCCTTACATTGTCTGGTAAGGGAGCTGGAACCCTAAACCCCTCATAACCCCCACCATCATCAGCAGACTCAAGGTCGTTTGAGTAACCACCTTCATCATGGTCCTCTTCTATCCCATTTACAGAAACCCTATTATTATCAACACGAACGAAAACCCGGTCATTTTCCGGCTCTTCGATATACACAGGATCAGAAGTATCCCGTGCAAGAAGTTGGAAGGTTGCTGATTTTTTCTTATCAATGAACTTCTTCTTCCCCATTTTCTAAAACCCTATCCACAAACAATTCAATAATTAAGTGAATAAGTAGCTCAAACCAGGCCCGTCCGTGAGGCAGGGCAATCACTATGTTCGACTAAGGATGATTGTCAGAAAAATTGAATCATATGAAAAAGTATTATACGAATTTCAAGTAGAAATTTCTCATGAAAAACACCAAAATAAACCCAAAAGAATATATTTAACAATATGAGAAAAATCGAAACATATCCAAAGAAGTATAATACGAATTTCACAACACCAAAACAAGCCCAACACAATATACTTAACAATTTAGATTACACCTATGAATCAATAAAAATACAAATAAATCAACAGAAAAATCGATACAAAATACTTGTACATAATTACCGAGAATGGCAGCAGCAGGGCAGCAGACAGGGAGAGGTGGTTGGCAGAGGCAGAAGCGGCGGCGACTATAGATACAACTGCAACTACAACTAAAAGACGCTGCTTTCGTTGTTAGGGTTTTAAGAGGAGGAGGAAGGAGATGCAGTCATGCAGAGCACAAATCTGGAGTTTGAGGGAGATACAAAATTATTCGGCTTGATTGCTAGATTCGCAGTTCAGATTCGTGCTTCAGTTCGGCTCAAATTGGCTCGATAATAGATTGACCTGAACTACTTTAGATTTTTTTATATAAAGAAAAAAAGACAAATATGTTAAAAAGATCTTTCATAACTCAATTATATAATGTTTTTCGTAAAATCACGTAATTTTTTATGCGAAAGCCAAGTCAAGGGAAATTTCCGCCATTAACTGAGCTTTTTCGGCCATTGACTTGCACATGAGCAGCACGTGGGGTTTCAGTTGGCTAAAGACACTGATTTTTCCCGAGTCTTGAATTTTCAAACTTGATTTTTTTTTTTCAACTAAAGCTTAGAATTGTGGAGGAAAATTGGGTGTGGTTAGCAAATAAAGTCACACGTGCTTCTCACGTGCAAGTCAATGGCCGGAAAAGCTCAGTCAATGCCGGAAATTTCCTTGTGGCTGTCTTTCGCAAAAAAAAATTACATTAAGGTGTGATTTGACAAAAAAAATTATATACTCATAAGTTACTTTCTCGCAAAAAAAATTACATTAAGGTGTAATTTCACAAAAGAAATCATATAAGGTCTTTACAAAATTTGGGCTATAAAAATGTCTTTTTTAGCAAATTTGCCAAGAAAAAACAAATTATGAATGTATAGTGTTAAATATTTAAATGTAGATCAGTTATACCTAATTATAATCAGGGAGGTATGTAATTGAATTGATCTCATATGCGGTGCAATTAGTAATGTTGATTCCAAGATTCAAGAGTAAAAATGTTAAAAACCAAGTTAAAAAAGATAAAGAGTATTACTCCGTATCAACTATATTAAGTACTCCGCAGTTAGTAGGAAATATAATCAAGGAGGTTGATTTTTGCACTCCATGAAACAATAATGTGAAAGTCAATTGATATTAAAATTAGATTATTTTGGAAAATAATTGATAAAGTTTGCGAGCTTTCGAGCCGAAATTCGTAAAGTTTGAGTTCGACGCGTTAACTAGTGCAACTATATTTTCGAGCACGAACTCGGCTCGTTTATCAACGAATCAAATTCGAACCAAACTTTAACCAAGCCAAATCTGAATTGTTTATGTACAATTCAGTGCATGTCCACCCCTAGCATCCACCTCCCAAAAGTACGTATATATGCACCTAATTATGTCAATCACACAAGTGACCAAATTAAAGATTTAAACCACAACAACTGACATCCAATTAACATTGTAACTTATCCGATTCGTAATTCTCATAGCTCAAACCACTAGCTAAACCGATAGTTTTGGTTTGATTAATTAAGTACCACAAGCTAAAACGAGGAGTATTTATAATAGCCACCTAATACTTTTTCAACCGTATATGAAACTTAACATATCTTACAACTCTACGACATCTTACCAATGAAGCATATTATTATTTTTCTCGAACCCAAAAAAATTGTAATTAAACAAACATACATGCACACGCACACACCACGTACATATGTACGGAGTACTAATTAATGTATACTATTATGCTAAGTGGCATACGTTAATTTGTCACGTGCAATTAAAAGATACAATAAAGATATACTCGTAATTGAATAAGTTCAAGCATAAAGTTGAGGATTTGCAATGAGATGGTCTTCAACAGCCTTAAACATCATCTGAATTCCTTGTTTGGCACTTTGGATATCTTCATCATCCATAACATTATCTCCTTTCATGTGATAGTGTGCCACCATCTTGTAGTGTGTTCCGCTGTCAGAAGCCTCATATTTGTTCTCATACACCGCGCACTCTAATGTATCAGGAAATATATCTCCTTCAATGCTCGTATACTTGAGGTACAAGTTACTCAAATCAATTTCGTCTACTCTAGTTTTCACATATTTGTAAGGAGCCTCTGCAAAATAGTTGATCAATCATGATTATCAATAAGATATATAGCCATCAAAACTGCATGATCTTTTTGCACACAAAAATAAAATAAAATTGCATGATCTTTGATTTTTTCTTTTTTGTATTTAGAGAAACCCATTAAAAGGCATGATTTATTTGGACAAGATTCAATCACAAGTTACGACTTACGAGTGTACTCAGGTACAAGAGGGAGATTATTGAGTTAAAAGAGAAGCTTGTAAGTTGGGCTTCTAGGTGGGCCCTAAAAGACGGCAACCCAATAGGATTCGTGTACCTTAATTGATACTCCGTATAAAAAGGGAAGGGAGTAAATAGTTTTAAGAAACTAACCATCAGGGAAGTTGATAAGTTTGACACATCCAACAGTAGTGGAGTCACCTTCAACAAACTCAACAGACTTGACAAACTGAGGCACAACCTTGGGTAAGAAGTTATGCGTATCAATGGACAGAGCTTGGAACAACCGAGCCGCGGCTACCGTGCTGGTGAAGTCCGCCAATGTGTATGTAATTACACCCATTATTATATATTTATATATTGTGTTTTTCCTAATGAACAAATGAAATAGTGAGGGAGATAACTTGTTGGAATGCTAGTGAATATGATGAGCAAATTGGATATTGCAAAACTAACACTAAATCTGTTTGGTATTTATGGTGGAGGAATTGAACTAATTAAGAGAAACAAAACTTGGTAATGGCCAAGAACCTGCCTAATTATTTCCATTTTTCAAATAAAATAAAATTCCATTATTCAAATTTCCAAATGCTTTATGTTAGTCTTTATGGTAGAGAGCAGCCCTTGCTGACTTGATGAAATTCCACATGAAATACTCAAATACTGAAATACTTCATCCCTTTCAAAATGCATACAACAGTTTTACATTTACATTTGTTAATAACTAACTTTGATTATAAATATCTCTAATCAATAATCATGTACCAATAACAATTATAACTTTTTTGATATATTGGAAATATATATCGAGAATGCTGTAATAACATTTTACATACTCCCTCCGTCCCTTAATACTCGTCCCAATTTGACCGGGTATCCGAAATTTCGGATCGGATTCGATTTGATATCCGAAATTGAACACTCCTAGTTGATAGTGGAATTTTTTTTTTAAAATATAGTTAGTAGGAAATATGTTAAATAAAGGGGTGGGGATGGCCCGGGTTGGGTGGGGTTGAATTTTAATGTTTTATGTAGGAAGTATAAAATATATGTGGGTCCATGATTAAGTGAGAGATAATATATGTCATTTATAGAAACGGGACGAGTATTAAAGGACAAATTTATAAGGAAAGTTGAGCAAGTATTAAGGGACGGATGGACTATATACTATATAATATGGAGTAGCATTTTTTAAAATATTGGTTAAAAACTTAATCCCTCCATTCCCAAATCCTTGCAACAGTTGGACTTTTGCACTTTTTGTACATTAACTTTGACCAAATTCTTTTACTAATATATACTACGTTAAAATCAATTTGTTATTGTCTAACATGTTGGATTAGTCTTAATATATATTTTTAAAATATCAAAAAATTTAAATTTTTATGTAATCTAATATACATATATAAAGGAGGCACATTTGCTGAACTATTAGAGAGCCACCTAGGATTACTAATGGTTTCGGCCAATGAAAAATTAGATTTCTAATTTATTTTTGAATTAAAAAAATCGAGTGCCATGTAGATAATTAATTAGGTGTCACGTAGATATTTATATTAATTAATTAATTACTAATATATACAATTTCATCCAAAATCAAACGCTCTAATAATTAAAAAATAAATCTAAAATAGAATTCATCCAAAATCAAACACTAATCTAAAATAAAATTCAATCCAAAATCAAACGTTAATCCAATATTAGAGCGCCACGTAGGAAATCTAATGGTTTCAGCCAATGAAAAATAAGACTTCAAAATTATTTTTGAATTAAAAAGTCGAATGCCACGTAGATAAATAATTAGGTGCCACGTAAATATTTTTATTAAATAATTATTAATATTTCTTATATACAATTTCATCCAAAATCAAACACTATAATAATTAAAAAATAAATCAAATTCAATCCAAAATAAATAAAAATTAATTTAATCTAATATATGAAATACTAGTATATCAATTGATATATGTAGGAGTTTTATTTTAACGTAACAATTTAATAGAAATCGTGCATCGCACGGGCTAAAGTCTAGTCGCATATAATTAGGTCAAATTAATATTCCTTCAAGTATGTCAGCCAAATAGTTAGAAATATTTTTTTTTGATTCAAAAATAGTTAGAACAAAAGGTCTTGCGCGCACAAGGTGCACAATAAATTTATTGTACACCAATATAACTTTTACTCATTTTCTTGTAACTTTAACCTAGTTTTGATTAACTTTTATATTAGTAAAAAAAAGTTGATAGATAAACATTTTAAAGGGTTATATGATTAATTTTATACATTATTAGAAATTTTGAAGAAATAAGTTTTATTAAAAATGAAAAAAAATTCACTAAAAAATAGATAACTTTTACATATATAAGCTTGACTTTTAAGCAATTTGAGTTAACTTTTACTCTAGTGTACAATATTTATTGTACAACCTTTGTAAATAAGAATTTGTGTAGTTAGAAATATGCAAGAACAGGAAGTAGCATGTACGACCAAGAGTTAAATTGATGCATGTATCTACAAACGGAGAAATTTTGGTCTAAAAGACATTAAGGGCAAAGAGTTGGCGAAGCGCCTAATTTAGTGTAGTTGGTAGTAGAGCAATGTGTATCATGTGTCAAAAAGAATTCTACTCAACGAGGTTGTTGAATGTGTAATATTTTGGAACTATTTGCAGAAATTGACTAAAAAAAACACTTTTTAAAAATATAATTTTAAAATATTTAGTCAAATATCCTATCCTATATCCTTAATATCCTTAATAATAAAATGAAAAAGTCACTAGATGATGTGAGGCCTCCAAAACCCAAATCCAGTAATCTCATTGACTCCCTCCAAAATCAATCAATAAAAAATTTAAATGGATTTTTTTTTTTTTTTTTTTAAAAATCTCAAATCAAAACCCACGTAATACACAACCTCCTTCTCTCCACGTAATATGGTATCAGTAACCTCCACCAAAATAAACTACTCTCTCCCAACAAATAAACTAATCCTCCTATTTTTATAGAACATGAACAATAATTATACCACAACAAATAAACCTCACGCCGCTGTTTCCCTTCATTGTTGTACCATGTTTCTCCCTCACTCACAACTAAGGTATGTATAACTCTAATTTCACTAGTTGTTGGATCGTGCGCTAGCGCGCACGATCCCCCAAGGTATACAAAATTATTTTTGTAAAAATGTTACTTAAAAGCTAGGAACTTACAATTTATGGTAAATGTTAGAAATGATATGTTAAAGTTAGATGTTGGATTTACATGTAACGGGAAATAGAAACCATATGCGTGTTAATTGATAGTTCGAAGGTACAATATATAGGAAATTACACCCAAAGAAAACAATACATTTTGTATAGCAATGGAAGGGTGAAACCGTAAATGCTCTATTGTTAAGAATAAGACAAAATAAAACAAAGAAGGAAATGAGGGGCATGCACGTAAATGCACTATTGGGTGAATAGTAATCAAAGTATGAAGCTTTATAAGTGTTAGTTAGGATTAGGATTTACAATAGTTTAAAATTTATTTTTGTGATACTGATATTAGTACTTTTCCAATGATTGATGGTGATGACTAGGATTTTTTACTGTTGTTCGTCGCTTCAATTCGTGCGGTTGTTTCTGCTCTTTGAAACTAGAGGTATGTTTCTGCTCTTAAATTTCGTTTTCGGTTTTGTAATGGCCAAAATTTGTATGGAAAAGGATTGGGCCGTCCTTAAAATTTTTGGATGGTTAAGTAAGAGTAATATATATCGTCCATTCCATTGTTGTTGCTGATGAGTCTGATCTCCTACTGATAAGTCCTGTTCAACATTATTCATTTATGTATTCAATTAGTTTTCTATCTAATTTGCTTTTTGTCAAGCTAAAACCGAGTTCAGTTTATTTATTTTTCATTACAAAAATTAACTACTACGTAGTAGAAGAGCATAATATACTTGGTGTTCTTTAAAACAAATAAATGTATAAATGAATTATAATACTTTAATAAGAAGAGAGAAGTTGAACTTTAATTAAGGGAAAAGTGAGATAAATAATTTTTACGGTTTGTAGGAGGATCAGATTAATAATAAGATCAATAGCGGGATTAAATGGGTTACAATTTGTAAACGATTTGGATTAAAAGGGTTACGGGTTGTAAACGGTTCGGGTTGTAAAGGTAGCCCTAATTTATGGTCGTTATTTTAGCAATTGTGTTCTCTGTTTGATGGAGAGAAGGCTTTAAATAGGTTTCTGAAGTCCTAACCTTTTTATTATGTTCCCCTAGCCTCTTTAACGTTGCTAATAAACAATAGTGATTAGGTAAAATTTGGTTCAATTTTATTTAGAATTTTTTATTTATAGGATTTGGTTCCAGTTTAGGTCTGTTAAGAGAGAGAATGCGAGATGGGTAGGAATTAGTCATTAGCACAAGAAGAAATAGAGTAACATTAACAGGTTTAGACATAATTAGAAGCCCTATAAAAACACCTCATACCCACGATTTGTTCCTTCATCATAATCTCCATTCAAACCCCGGCTTTGAGTTCTCGGCGTCGAATGATCTGCGAAGCAATAATCTCTTCCCTAATCTTATTCTTCTTCATATCTATCTTTAATTGTACCATCTCCATTAATGAGTTCTTCCCATCACCATCTTCTTCCTTCTTAATCAGGAATTCTCCTAAAAAACACATTATTTAAATGAAAATCAAGAAAAGATTCAACCTTTACATTAGCCATTTGAATTAACGGTGTATTCGGCAGTAGCGGATAGCATTTTGACCATTCAAAACACTACTTGTAAAATTTGCAAGTGTTTGGTGAGGTAGCTGTTAGCGGTAAAGGTAGCGGTTGGGTAACTTTTGTCAAACGTTAAAAGTAGTAGCGTTTGAAAGTAGTGGGTAGCGTTTGAAAGTAGCGGGTAGCATTTGATAAAATTATAATAAAGTTTTACATAATACATAGGAAAAATTAACAATATTAATCCCAACTATGGGTGGTCTCCTAATATTAATCCCAACTAATGATTATCCCAAAATAATCCTAATTACTTATTTCCCCTTCTCTTAATAGTCTTAGTAATTTTATAACCCGTTAAAGCAGTTAACTTCATTAGCTGTGGGACTCATTGCATACATGGCCCAAAAATTTTCGGGTTTTGGGCAGAATATTTCGGCCCAAATTTCGAGCCCGGTCCGGCCTGATCCGAACTTTTTAAAAAAATTGCGGATTTTGACCAGCGTAAAACAAAAATTTTAGTTATAAACTAGTATAATACCCGTGCGATGCACGATTTACAATATATAGAGCAGTACAACAGGTAAAGATGACAAGTAGAAGAACGCTCATTTGGTAATATAATCGATTATTTAAGGTAATAACTTCGGTAAATTTGGTAAAAAATAATTAACCATTTGATATTACAATTTAGAAGATTACAATTTAATATATGAATTTGAGTAATAACCGATCATTTAACACCTACCCACACCATTTACTTTATTCAGTTAGAAATGACTTTAAGGCAAGGTGGGAATGTACTACATTTCTCATCCTCATCCATGCCTTCCACGATAGGAATGATACACAACCCTCCCAATCCTCATTTCGAGAGATACAAAATAAAATTCATCACCGCTTCATCACCCCCTGTGTATCCACATCCGCCTCAAATTTACCTCTAGACTTTTTTTTTTTGGTAACATAATTTTGAAGTTTAAAACGTTATTCTAAAGTATTTGACAAATGGTTTGTCTGATTAGAATGAAAGAGTAAATAAACAAAACATTATAATATGTACCACTAAGTTTATAGTTGTGAGGGGGTCGAAAAAAGCGCGAGGCTAATGCGTGACCTTGTCCCTCGTGGGTGTGACGTTTCTTTTTGTCAAATCAAGTGTAATTGGATTTCCTGTGAGTTTACACCCAATTGACTAGTAATATAGGAGTCGCCATTCAGTTTTTAACGACAATGAGAAAAACCGACAAAACCCGGTTATCGTGACATAAAGGGAGTGCAATTATGTTTGACCACGACGGCCGTAGGTTCCCTTGTGATCCCTGGTGTGGGGATCTCTCAACATACACCCGCAAGGTAGAGATTGAGGGTTCGGGGGACTGTAACTACCGAGAGGAGTACTCGCTCTTCGATAACTCCAGAGGCAGGATATCCTTACTAGCTCAGCATAAATAATTGAAGGGACATGTGTTAACTATTAAACTAATCTGAGTTGATTTTAACAATATGCAACATATAGTACTAGATCGAGCGCGATTATCTGATTTAGATTGTATTAAGGGACCTAGCATGATAATCCAATTTCCCAAAAATATCATATTTATTAGGCGTGATAGAACAATCAGATTTAGTTAGTTTAACAGTTTATAAAAAGGGCGAGGAAAGCAATTAAATCATAGAAAAGGGACACATTACGACGCACCCTTGAGAGGTGCGTCACGGTTCTCAGAAAACTAACCACTTTGACTTTGCTATTTCTCCTTTTATTTAACGAATCTCAAATTATGGGACAGGATACGTTCTGTTCGATTTATGGATCGATTGCGACAGAAGGCGTGATCAGTTTTGCAGCGTGAGGCTTAGGCTTAGGGGTTTAGAGTCAATACTCAGAATAATAATTGTGTGTTGTTATCTTTTTCACGTCAAACTTAGGGCCCTATTTATAGAAAAGAGTTCGTGGAAAGATAGAATTGTAGAACTCTAATCCACGAGGAATTAGGAAAAAACACGTCCCAGGTAATTTCAGCGCCCAGGACTGGGCGCCGAAGTTTTCGGCGCCCAGAGCCAGGCGTTCAAAATAGGATCCAGGCAATTTCAGCGCCTAGGGCTGGGCGTTGAAATTGATGTTTGGGTCGTTTCTTTGTCAGATTCGGACTCTTAGAATCCGGAGTGTATGAGACTTTAATCGAGTCTTTTAGTGCGTATTAATTTTATGATGGAATGCATCTGGGCCGGTTACGAACTCTAGGCTCGTTAAGATTTTAATTAATACGTAACTCTTATTTTCGAATCGTATTAGGAACAGGATTCTCTCGCAATTTCTATCTCATTTAGGATTTATGTTGGAGTGCAACACCTAATTCTGACAGGTTTCTATCTTTTATGACTTGCCACTTTTAACAACTACCCATTACGGCAGTTACTATTTTTAGCAGGCTTCCATAAATAGCAGGTTTCTATAAATAGTAGGTTTCGGGTGAAATGAAAAGGGGAATTGAGATTCGTTATTTTTATAGGAGATGCGTTGTCAAGTGGAGATTTACGTTCTCATCATTGAACCTTCCCTTTCGGAAATGGGGACAAAAGTAGGTGTCTACAGTTAGCCCCCACTTTGACTGAGTCTTGGAGTAAGACGATGGTCAAAGTATTAGACGGAGTGCGCCACACAAGTCATGGTGACCTGCTTTTTTGCGAGGGTCTCACAAGCCCCCGAGTGATAACATTTGACTTAAGGGTCATCACTTGAAGTGTCGACATATCCCTCACGTGTCATTGGGATTTGTCAACGGATAGTATTGAAGGAAATAATGCCCTTGGTCCAAGTATGCATTCTATGTTAAGTCTAATAAATGTGGTTCAGTATTAATTAACAAGTTAATAATTCAGTGAGATCAAGTGAGCTGAATGCCTAGCTAGAGGCCGCTTCAGTTCAAGTGGAATTAATGATATTAATCCACAGCTTACTCTTGACTGAACCCGTAGGGTCACACAAATAGTACGTAAACGGATCAAGTATTTAATGGCATTAGATACTCCATCTATGGATATTCGGAATCGACGGATCTTGGTTTCAGTGGGAGCTGAGATCGTCACAGGCAAGAAATGAATACTCCGGAAACGATGATATTGCCGGAAACGGAAATATGGATCGTATCGGAAATATAAATATTATCCAACTCGTAGATGTTGCCAGAAACGGAAACATGGTACGTATCGGAAAATATTATCGGAAATGGAAATATTGCCAGAATCGGAAATATTGCCGGAAACGGAAATATTGTCAGAATCGGAAATATTATCGGAATCGGAAAATAATTCCGGAAACGGAAATATTAAATATTTGTTCGAAACGGAAATTAATTCCGGAATCGAAAATATTAAATATTATTCGTATCGGAAATATATTCCGGAATCGGGAATTTAATCGGAAGCGTATCGTACGAATAAGCATCGGACGAGGCCTGCCGGACGAGGGCCCAGCACGAAGCCAGGCCATCGCCCAGCAAGCCAAGCGCGCCACACGAACAGCCAAGGCCACGCCAGGCCCAGCGCAAGGCCAGGCCCAGCAGGCCGTGGCAGCGCGCACAGCGCGCGCAGCGCGCACAGCTGCTTGCGTGGGCTTGTAGCTCGCGTGGGCCGTGCGGCCGTGTGGGCTGTGCGCGGGCATGGCCTGCACGCTTGCGGGTCATGCTCGCGTAAGTGGTTGTGTTCGCATACGAAACCTAAAACGTGCAGAGTTCGGTTAATGATTAAATTCCTAATTCTATTTGATAAATTAATTAAATAAGAGTTTTATTATAATTCTAATTTAATTAATTCGTATCCTAATAGGATTCTAATTCTCTTTCCATACCCCTATAAATATGTGGCCTGGGTTCACAATTTATAACGAGTTTTCAAGTATTCAAAGTGAGTTTTTGAGAGAAAAATTCAGCCACACATCTTGCTCAAAAGTGCCGAAAATTCTAGTACCTTAAGGGCGATTCTAGTTGGTCAATCTTAAGGCGGATCCGGACGTGCTGTGGACTATCTACGGAGGGACGACACTTGGAGTCCTAAAGACTTGTTCTTGTTCGGTTCGGGCGCAGCTAGGGAAGGCACGCAACAAAGAGTATGCATCTAAATTATGCTATATGATTATGTGTAAATAATATGTATTCCTGGCTTAATGGTTGTTTCCGCATGATTTATGTAATGTCATATGTATCATAACCTAACAGTGGTATCAGAGCCCCTTATTATTTTCATAATCTAAATTGCATGAACATGGTTAAATATTACAAATTTGCATGAATTAAAAGGGGTGATTAATTTTCGTAATATTGTTAATTAATTGCAAATTGCGTTTATTTAATTATACGTACGCAGTTTTTCGGCAGTTTCTTCGTTACTCATCCAAATCGAGTGATTTTTGTGTCAATTCCGCATGTAAAAGGCATTCTAAAATTTTGACAAAAAAGAGTATTTTTCTGCCGAACCCAGAATTCTCAAATTCGAGGCCTAACTATGACTTTTCGAAGGTTTTAGTTTTTCGAATGCAAAATTTCGTAAATTTAAGATGTTAAATTAAATATTTGCGATTCTTGTTGATAAATCTTGAATTTTTGATTGACCTACTGTATATGTTTAACAAGTTTGAATGCCTAGCCTTGTTAATTATGCAATCTAATTTGTAATTATGATTAATTTGTTGAAAATTAGAATAATTTAGAATTAATTTGATTTTCATAATTAATTATAATTTAATTAGAAACCTATGATTAAAAACCACCATAAAAATTGTAAATTTATGATAAATTTTAAATTTTTATGACCTAGACTTGAATCCATGTAAATCGGAAATCAATTGAATAATAAATTTTCGATTTTTTCGCCCTAAAATTATGAAATTAATATTATTTATTAATTTGTCATTAATTTTAAATATAAATTTTAAATTTTTATGCGATTCGTTCATATAACTTGCACGCACAAAGCAATGGACGCTTCGTGTTACCCTTAAGGGGTGTTGTATAGTGCGGGCATGCGACGACGAGCAAGGGAGCTCGTCGCCCGTGCGGCACGAATGCAATGAGCAAGGGCGTGGTGCACGAGCACAAGGCAGCAGCCCTGCCTTGTGTCGTGGGCCACGAGCTATGAACAAATAAGCATGGGCGAAAGGCAAGCCAAGGCAGTCGCGTGTGGGCAGCAAGCAAGCTGCGCCACAACGCGCACTGCCTCGCGCAAGAGCGCGCAGCGAGCGCGCAGCGAGCGCAAGCTCGCGTGCCACGAGCGCTGCGCCCAGCGTTGATCGCGCGCGATGGCTCGCGCGCACAGCGAGCGATGTCGCGCGCACAGCGAGCGATGTCGCGCGCACAGCGAGCGATGTCGCGCGCACAGCGAGCGATGTCGCGCGCACAGCGAGCGATGTCGCGCGCACAGCGAGCGATGTCGCGCGCACAGCGAGCGATGTCGCGCGCACAGCGAGCGATGTCGCGCGCACAGCGAGCAATGGCTCGCGCGCAGCGAGCGCTGGCGAGCGCGCACAGCGAGCGATGGCTCGCGTGCGTCGAGCGCTGGCGCGCGCGCAGCGAGCACCATAGCGTGCGATGGCTTGCGATGGAAGATGCAGCAGCTATGCGACGAGCGCATGGGCTGCGCGCACATGGCCAGCGATGGCTGTGTGCGTACGGCCCATGGACGTGCAATGCGTAGGGTGTTTGCGTTGCGATTAGATCGTTTTGAATGTTTAATTTGAAATTTTTTAGTTTACGTAATTTTAATTAATTTTAAAATTAATAATTTAAATTATTTTCTTGGATTTTAATTTTGAATATTGTAATTATAATAAATTTTATTTATTCTAATTATTTTACTAAAATTAAAATCATGAATTAATTTAAATACGACTGAAATTAAATTAAACTTTTTGGATTCAATTATAAATTTATATGAGCTTTAAATTTTAATTAATTTGTATGTTTCCGGTTAGACTTGAAATACATTTTTATGTTTAAAATTAGTAAAGCATATGAATTTATTGGTTTAAGTGGGAGCCCTTTTAGTCATAAAACTCTTGATTAGGTCTACAAATCCTTAAGGTTAAAACAACTTGATTAGAATTAATAAGGACTGAATAATTGGTAGATTATTGGTGCCCTTGATTAATTGCTGCAAATGTTTACGTGATGCATAATGTGTTTTACTAACCAGCTATGTGGGCCATTCATGATAATGAATGGGTGAATGGTATATATTGTATATGTACTGTTTTGCAGGTTATGAAGTGACTAGTATGGCCCAAATAGGATAGAAAATATGGTCTGCGTACCATTAATTTGAATGTAATTGGTCTAAAGTACCAAAGTTATTTTTCAATTCAAATATGGTCTGCGTACCATCAAATATTTGTAATTAGTTATAGCTTATCCTATTTGAAGAAAATGGTGCCTCCCACGGAGATTTTCAAGACGGACTTTGAAGTTAAAGCTTCAAGATGAAGTCGGGCCATACTAGATCACATTTATCTTATGCATGTTTTAAGTTATTTATTGATTTTAAATATGTCTTAAAATGCATGAGATCAAAAGCTTGATTATGTTGCATGATTAAGGATTTTAGTTCACTTAAAATCTAACCAACATAGTAAGAGCCTTAAGTTCCAAACTTAAAATTTGAGTTAAAAGGTGCCATGCCAAAATATACACTTGCTTGGATATCCTTTACATCAATCTAGTAATAGTTTTCGCTCAGCGAGGTGTTACTTATTGGTCCTAAAGGGGCAAGGTACACAAATAATTGTGAGTACATGTTAGTTTTGGTGAAACTCAACGATATAAGTAAGGAGTCCTTTTATGTCGTGGCAAAATCGATAGGTTTACCTAATAAGTTCTTAGACGTACCTATCAACCAAGAGTAGTTTCTAGACTATTAGCAAAAGGCTTTTGCTTACCTAAGATGTTCTAGGATTAAGTCGACAAACTGTGCTTAGTTTTTCAATGATTTTAGGATCTTGGAATCATTTTATTCACACCTGCCGGAACACATAACTTGAATAAAATGCTTAATAAACATTGAATTATGCATGTATGCTAGAATTTAAGTTTATTAAGAGAAACTGTGAATGGTTATTTATTTGTTTATTCTTTTCAATTGTAGTTTTTAATATGGCAAACAACAATTCATTCAACATTCGATCAATTCTCGAAAAGGAGAAGTTGAACGGGAAAAACTTCCTTGACTGGCAAAGGAACTTGCAAATAGTTCTTATGCAGGAAGAAAAGGAGTATGTCCTAGATGAGGCGATGCCCGAAGCCGCAGGCGACGGGGTCACTCAGGCAGCCCTCAATCGTTGGATTGATGCCAACAAGGATGTAAAATGTCTAATGCTCGCCACCATGAGTGCGGATCTGCAGAAAACGTTCATCAACTCAGATGCTTTCACAATCATTAGTGAGTTGAAGAACATGTTCCAAGATCTGGCTCGAGTCGAAAGATTCGAGACTCATAGGCAAATTCTTGAGACCAAGCTTAAGAAAGGCGAGCCCGTAAGTCCACATGTTCTCAAAATGATTGGACTCATTGAGAATATGAGTTGGCTGGATCAGCAATTTTCTCAGGAAATGGCTATAGACACCATCCTCCATTCTCTTCATAGCGGGTATGATCAGTTCAAACTGAACTACAGTATGAATAGTCTGGACAAAACGCTCACTGAGCTTCACGGTATGCTGAAGACCGCTGAAAAGACGCTCAAAAGTGATAAGCAGGATGTGCTTATGGTGCGTGGGGGCAAGTTCAAGAAATCTGGAAAGAAGAGGAATGCTAAGAAAGGTGGCAACAAGGCCAGCCCAACTAAGCAAACTGGCGCCAAATTTGTAAAGAGGAAGGTCAGTCAACCCACTTCTGAATCCGAATGCTTCTACTGCAAGAAGAAGGGGCATTGGAAGAGAGATTGCTTGAAGCTAAAGGAAGATCAGAAGAACGGAACAGTCGTTCCATCTTCAGGTATTTTCGTTATAGACTGTATACTTGCTAATTCAACTTCTTGGGTATTAGATACAGGTTGTGGCTCACACTTATGTTCCAATCCACAGGGACTAAGAAGAAGTAGAAAGTTAAGCAAGGGTGAAGTCGACCTACGAGTGGGAAATGGAGCACGGATTGCTGCATTAGCTGTAGGAACTTACTATTTGTCGTTGCCCTCCGGGCTAGTTTTGGAACTGGAAGATTGTTTCCATGTTCCAAGTCTTACTAAAAACATCATTTCAGTTTCTTGCTTAGATGCTAAGGGATTTTCCTTTTTAATAAAAGACAATAGTTGTTCGTTTTATTTTAAAGAGATGTTTTATGGATCTGCTAGATTAGTCAATGGACTTTATTTATTAGATCACGACAAACAAGTATATAACATAAATACCAAAAAGGCCAAAAAGGATGATTCAGATCTCACCTATCTGTGGCATTGTCGATTAGGCCATATAAACTTGAAACGCTTAGAAAGACTTCAAAAGGAAGGAATTCTAGAACCATTTGACTTAGAGGATTATGGTAAATGCGAATCATGTTTACTTGGCAAAATGACAAAGCAACCTTTCTCTAAAGTTGGAGAAAGAGCAAATGAACTATTGGGTTTAATCCATACAGATGTATGTGGACCAATGAGTACAAATGCTAGAGGTGGTTTCAGCTACTTTATCACTTTCACTGATGACTTCAGTAGGTATGGTTATGTCTACCTAATGAAGCATAAGTCTGAATCCTTTGACAAATTCAAGGAATTTCAGAGTGAAGTAGAGAATCAATTAGGCAAGAAGATTAAGGCACTGCGGTCTGATAGAGGCGGTGAATATCTGAGCTATGAATTTGATGACCATCTGAAAGAATGTGGAATTCTATCAGAATTGACTCCTCCTGGAACACCACAATGGAACGGTGTGTCGGAACGGAGGAACAGAACCTTGCTAGACATGGTCAGGTCAATGATGGGTCAGGCCGAACTTCCATTAGAATTTTGGGGACATGCACTAAATACAGATGCACTCACTATAAATAGAGCTCCGTCTAAAGCTGTCGAAAAGACTCCATACGAATTATGGTTTGGAAAGCCTCCAAATGTGTCTTTTCTTAAGATTTGGGGATGTGAAGTATACGTCAAGCGATTAATTTCAGACAAACTTCATCCAAAATCTGACAAATGTATCCTTGTGGGCTATCCAAAGGAAACAAAGGGGTATTACTTCTACAATACATCTGAGAACAAGGTGTTTGTTGCTCGAGATGGTGTCTTTTTGGAGAAAGATCACATTTCCAAAATGACAAGTGGGAGAAAAGTAGACCTCGAAGAAATTCGAGTCGAACAACAAACTCTAGAGAATGCTCAAGATGACATTCAGGATGAAACTCAGAGATCTTTAGAAGAATCTGGTGAGAATCATGGTCAATCTAGAAATGTTACCCCGCGTAGATCGCAAAGATATAGATCTCAACCGGAAAGGTACTTAGGTATTTTGACGAACGAGAGCTATGACGTTCTATTACTTGAAAGTGATGAACCTGCGACTTACAAACAAGCTATGACGAGCCCTAGCTCCAAGAAATGGCAAGAAGCCATGCAATCTGAATTAGACTCCATGTCTGAAAACCAAGTATGGGATTTGGTCGATTTGCCAGATGGCTACCAAGCCATTGGAAGCAAATGGGTTTTCAAACTGAAAAAGGACAAGGATGGGAAACTTGAAGTTTTCAAAGCTAGATTGGTTGCAAAAGGTTACAGGCAAGTCCACGGTGTGGATTACGATGAAACCTTTTCACCAGTTGCAATGCTAAAGTCTATTCGGATCATGTTAGCAATCGCTGCATATTACGATTACGAAATATGGCAGATGGATGTCAAAACTGCTTTCTTAAACGGCGTTTTAACAGAAACTGTGTTTATGACACAACCTGAAGGTTTTGAGGATCCAAAGAATGCTAAAAAGGTATGCAAGCTAAAGAAGTCAATCTACGGATTGAAGCAGGCATCCAGGAGCTGGAATATACGTTTTGATGAAGCAGTTAGTGACTTTGGTTTCATCAAGAACGCAGACGAATCTTGTGTATACAAGAAGGTCAGTGGGAGCAAAATTTCTTTCCTAGTATTATATGTCGACGACATATTACTTATCGGAAATGACATTCCTATGTTGAACTCTGTCAAGATTTGGCTTGGGAAATGTTTTTCTATGAAGGATCTAGGAGAAGCACAGTACATATTGGGCATCAAGATTTACAAAGATAGATCTAAAAAGATGATTGGACTTAGTCAAAGCACTTATATCAATAAGGTGCTTGATAGGTTCAAGATGGCGGACTCCAAGCGAGGCTACCTACCCATGTCTCATGGAATGACTCTAAGCAAGACTCAGTGCCCAAAAACACTTGATGAGCGTAGACGAATGAATGGGATTCCATATGCATCATTGATTGGTTCAATAATGTATGATATGTACACGCCCGGATGTTGCGTACGCACTCAGTGCTACGAGCAGATACCAGTCAGACCCAGGAGAGGCGCATTGGACTGCTGCCAAGAACATTCTGAAGTACCTAAAAAGGCACAAAGATGACTTCCTGGTCTATGGTGGAGATGATGAATTAATTGTTAAAGGCTATACGGACGCAAGTTTCCAAACCGACAAAGATGATTTCAGATCACAGTCTGGGTTTGTCTTCTGCCTCAACGGAGGAGCAGTAAGCTGGAAAAGTGCTAAGCAAAGCACCATTGCGGATTCTACAACTGAAGCGGAGTACATTGCTGCACATGAAGCAGCAAAGGAAGCTATATGGCTAAGGAAGTTCATAGGTGAACTTGGTGTAGTCCCCTCCATTAAAGGACCAATAGCCCTGTATTGTGACAATAACGGAGCTATTGCACAGGCAAAAGAGCCTAGACACCACCAGAGAGTCAAGCATGTACTTCGTAGATTTCACCTTCTACGAGAGTTCGTTGAAAGAAAAGAAGTCGAGATAAGCAAAATTGAAACTGATGACAACATATCAGATCCATTAACTAAACCTCTGCCGCAGGCGAAGCACAACTCGCACACTGCAGCTATGGGAATCAAGCATATTGGAGAATGGCTTTGATGTCTCTATTTAATGTTTTAAAGTTTTAGAGTTTAAATCTTTGTAAAACATTATTGGTTAATCATTCACAATAAATGAAAAGAATTCATTTTTCCATTTAATTTGTGGTTTATTAAATGATGAGTCCCTTCAATTTGACGATATATTCAAGATAGACTGTCAGGACCAGTCCTGTGACTAAGAAATGTCTATCAAGTGAACTTGAATGTCAAAGGTTGAAAATGGTCCCTAGTCGGAGTTTTCTATAAAATTGGACGCATAGAAAACGTTAGACGATTAGAATGCAAGATGACTAGTAGTTCTGTTTCTTGAACTATGTGGACATGGCAATGTCATAATCATTTGCATAGATACTTACTTTGGGAAGACTAGTATCGGAGAAGACGAAACTTTACTGTAAGAGATGAAAATCTGTCATAAGTAAATTTCATTAAAATTATTAGACACTAAATCCTCAATACCTGAGTGATTTGAGATTACTTGTTTGAGAACTGGTTACTTTGACGTTGACCAACCGTCGCACCGTAAAAGGAGGCTATAAAGGCAACGCTCAGGTAATCACCTATCAAACGAAGTCTAATCTCAAGATCGCAAGATTGGGATTGTCCTCCCATAAATCGGGATGAGATGCTTAAAAAGTTGTACAAGGCCACTCGGAGAGCTAGAAACTGTGAAATGCATGGCCGTGCTCGGATGAATCATAGGCTATGATTATCTGTTTATTTGATCAGTTGAACTCTGAAACCGAGGAACACCTCTGGACATAAAAAGGATGACAACTCTTACCTTATGTTCAAGAGCAAGCATCGAGCGACAAAGGAATTAGGAAATGCACACTTGTCCCTAAGGACAAGTGGGAGACTGAAGGAAATAATGCCCTTGGTCCAAGTATGCATTCTATGTTAAGTCTAATAAATGCGGTTCAATATTAATTAACAAGTTAATAATTCAGTGAGATCAAGTGAGCTGAATGCCTAGCTAGAGGCCGCTTCAGTTCAAGTGGAATTAATGATATTAATCCACAGCTTACTCTTGACTGAACCCGTAGGGTCACACAAATAGTACGTAAACGGATCAAGTATTTAATGGCATTAGATACTCCATCTATGGATATTCGGAATCGACGGATCTTGGTTTCAGTGGGAGCTGAGATCGTCACAGGCAAGAAATGAATACTCCGGAAACGATGATATTGCCGGAAACGGAAATATGGATCGTATCGGAAATATAAATATTATCCAAGTCGTAGATGTTGCCAGAAAGGGAAACATGGTACGTATCGGAAAATATTATCGGAAATGGAAATATTGCCAGAATCGGAAATATTGCCGGAAACGGAAATATTGTCAGAATCGGAAATATTATCGGAATCGGAAAATAATTCCGGAAACGGAAATATTAAATATTTGTTCGAAACGGAAATTAATTCCGGAATCGAAAATATTAAATATTATTCGTATCGGAAATATATTCCGGAATCGGGAATTTAATCGGAAGCGTATCGTACGAATAAGCATCGGACGAGGCGTGCCGGACGAGGGCCCAGCACGAAGCCAGGCCATCGCCCAGCAAGCCAAGCGCGCCACACGAACAGCCAAGGCTACGCCAGGCCCAGCGCAAGGCCAGGCCCAGCAGGCCGTGGCAGCGCGCACAGCGCGCGCAGCGTGCACAGCTGCTTGCGTGGGCTTGTAGCTCGCGTGGGCCGTGCGGCCGTGTGGGCTGTGCGCGGGCATGGCCTGCACGCTTGCGGGTCATGCTCGCGTAAGTGTTTGTGTTCGCATACGAAACCTAAAACGTGCAGAGTTCGGTTAATGATTAAATTCCTAATTCTATTTGATAAATTAATTAAATAAGAGTTTTATTATAATTCTAATTTAATTAATTCGTATCCTAATAGGATTCCAATTCTCTTTCCATACCCCTATAAATATGTGGCCTGGGTTCACAATTTATAACGAGTTTTCAAGTATTCAAAGTGAGTTTTTGAGAGAAAAATTCAGCCACACATCTTGCTCAAAAGTGCCGAAAATTCTAGTACCTTAAGGGCGATTCTAGTTGGTCAATCTTAAGGCGGATCCGGACGTGCTGTGGACTATCTACGGAGGGACGACACTTGGAGTCCTAAATACTTGTTCTTGTTCGGTTCGGGCGCAGCTAGGGAAGGCACGCAACAAAGAGTATGCATCTAAATTATGCTATATGATTATGTGTAAATAATATGTATTCCTGGCTTAATGGTTGTTTCCGCATGATTTATGTAATGTCATATGTATCATAACCTAACAAGTATAGAAACTCCCTCACTTTGTCATTGGAAGTATCTAAAGAGACGTAGAAACTCCCTCACTTTGTCATTGGGAGTAGCTACAGATGTTTTCGAAATTAAAGCTATAAAGTGTAATTGGGCCTGGCCAAGCCCAATCACGAGGTAAAATTTTTTTTAAAGATTCTCATTTTCAGGGCTAGCTAAACGAGAAAACCCCCTTGTTTTTATGGGACGTAAAACGAAGGAAAATCCATCACATCGTTCTTTTTTGGAAAAACGGAAAACCAATCCTTTAATTTTTGCAAAAAGGGAAAACTGAAAAAAGTTATCGCTGCAGCGACTAAGGACCTGCGCCGTTAGTGACGCAGACCCCGCCAGCTGAAGATGGCGAGCCTGTCCGCTGAGGGTGGACGCGCCGTCCGATTGAAGTGGACGAATCTGTTTTGATGTTTTGAAAATAAGGACCTACGCGGTTTGTGACGTAGACCCCGCCCGCTGAAGATGGCGATCCTGTCCGCTAAGGGTGGACACCCCGTCCGATAGAAGTGGACGAATCTGTTTTGAAATTTGTTTGTGCTTTTTGAAAATAAGGACCTACGCGGTTTGTGACGTAGACCCCGCCGGCTGAAGATGGCGAGCCTATTTTAAATTTGAAGATTTTATTTTTCGAAAACTGAGGACCTGCGCGGCTAGTGACGCAGACCCCGCCCGCTGAAGGTGGGCGAGCCCTGTCCGCTAAGGGTGGACGCCCCGCTCGCTGTAGGTGAGCGAACCTGAATTCGTCTTTTGATTTGGGATTCGCGTGCCGCGGTCTTGCCTGATTGAGATGGACAAGTCCCTATTTCATTTTTTCTTGTGATTTCTCTTTATTCATTCTTGTAGGAGCGAATTCTTTCGAGGGATGCTCGGATTCAGTTACAACCTGAACGTGGGTTGACAACGTGCTTAGACAGAACATTATCTCGTGGTCATCATCTTTCATGGTCTTGAGCTAGTCTTTACGGCTCAATTTTGCCACTACTTGGGTCCTTGATTAGGGGACTATGTATAAGTATCAATGGCGACCTTTGTCTTGAGGTCGTAATCTGGTTTTTTTTTTTTTTGAGATTATCCAAACACGGGACTTCGTACAGCGTAGTCTGGGAATATTGTTTTAACTTTGCATACTTTCTTTTAAGATTTTTTTTTTCTTTCGAGCCACCAAGCACTCGTGCTTGGCGGTCAGTTCTTGTCAAAGAGGTTCTTTGGGGATACACATTTTGTAATGTCCTTGATTGTGTTTGGGATCGTGCTCGTAAGTGCGAGCGATCTTTGTAGTGGTGTGCTACTCTTGACAAAGTCGTGAGGTGCGACTTTCAGTAAGGAAATCGGTGTGAGGGGGTCGAAAAAGCACGAGGCTAATGCGTGAATCGTCCCTCGTGGGTGTGACGCTTCTTTTTGTCAAATCAAGTGTAATTGGATTTCCTGTGAGTTTACACCCAATTGACTAGTAATATAGGAGTCGCCATTCAGTTTTTAACGACAATGAGAAAAACTGACAAAACCCGGTTATCGTGACATAAAGGGAGTGAAATTATGTTTGACCACGGCGGCCGTAGGTTCTCTTGTGATCCCTGGTGGTGGGGATCGCTCAACGTACACCCGCAGGGTAGAGATTGAGGGTTCGGGGGACTGTAACTACCGAGAGGAGTACTCGCTCTTCGATAACTCCAGAGGCAGGATATCCTTACTAGCTCAGCATAAATAATTGAAGGGACATGCGTTAACTATTAAACTAATCTGAGTTGATTTTAACAATATGCAACATATAGTACTAGATCGAACGCGATTATCTGATTTAGATTGTTTTAAGGGACCTAGCATGATAATCCAATTTCCCAAAAATATCTTATTTATTAAGCGTGATCGAACAATCAGATTTAGTTAGTTTAACAGTTCATAAAGGGCGAGGAAAGCCATTAAACCATGGAAAAGGGACACATTACGACGCACCCTTGAGAGGTACGTCACGGTTCTCAGAAAACTAACCACTTTGACTTTGCTATTTCTCCTTTTATTTAACGAATCTCAAACTAACCTGAACGTGGGTTGACAACGGATTTAGACGGACCTTTGTCTCGCGATCGTCTGCCTTCGTGGTTTTGAGCTAGTCTTTACGGCTCGTTTTTTGCCACTACTTGGTCTTTGATCAGAGGACCACGTATAAGTATCAATTACGACCCTTTTCTGAGGTCGAACCTGTTCTTTTGAGATCATCCAAACATGGGACGGCGTAGTCCGGGAATGTGATTTCGATTGCGCACTTTTTGTTGGAGTATACTTTTCGCGAGCCCCCAAGCACTCGGGCTTTGGTGGTCATTTTTCGCATACTTCATAACGTCTTTTAATCATGTTTGGGGTCGAGCTCGTATGTGCGAGCGACCTTTCATAGTGGTGTGCTACTTTGGCGAAGTCATGGGGTGCGACTTCAGTCTTCGGGCGACAAGGTTTAATATCATTCGGTTTAGCTTGGCCCGATTTAATCCTTTGACAGACAAACATTTTTTATTTGAGAAACCAACGACTTAACAATGTTTTTTGGTGTTTCGAAGAATGACCTTGATATATTTTTTTTGTTTTGAAAAGTGTACATATATGTTTCTTGAGACGAGTCTAAGTTTCGACCAAGTTTTACCATTCATTTTTGCTATTTGGGAGCTTAAAGGTGCTTTTGGGCTTGATCTTAATTGTACATAGGGCCTCGTGTCTAGCAACACGGTTTTAAGTCTTTTCCTGCTCCGCGTTTTGTGAAATCTGGGCCTTCGGCTGCATTTTCAGCGCCCAAGGCTGGGCGTTAATTATTTCGGCGCCCAGATTCGGGCGCTGAAAGTCCTTTCCTGGCGAATTTTGACTTTCGGATTTCTTAACGCGTTTCCGAATGGGATCAGGATGTCACTTGATGCGTTCAGCTATATATAGGGGCTAGATACGTCCCTATTTTCCATCATTCTCAATTTCTTTCTTTGCCGTGTCTTAATTACTCCTTGCTGTCGTCATGTCGATTCCCACTTTCTCACTCCAACGGACTGTTAGGCGTTGGCTACGGGCCCTTAATCCTACAGAAAAGGCTTTGTTGAAAGAATACCATTTAGAGGCACTTTTAGGCTTACAACAAATTAACATTGACTATAATTTTCTACACGCAGCCCTAAGATTTTGGGATTCCGATCATCATGTTTTTGTCTTTCGGGGCAACGAAATATGTCCTTTGCCAGATGAATTTGCTGCGATCCTTGGCTATCCTACTAATGCTACCCCTGCCACTCCTGGCACTATTGAAGAGAGTAAAACAACCATAGGGGCTTTTCTAGGACTAGATGCTAACATGCTTGCTGAAGTTGTTGTAGGTGATGAGGTTAATTTGGCAAAACTTGTAAAACACCACTTTAGGCCTAGTAAGAATATGACCGAACAGAAATTGAATATTCGAGCCCTTGTTTTTTGCTTGTTGAATCATTATTTGCTGTCGAATAGAGTTCGGTGACATAAGGTTGATCCCCTTGATTAGCCAGATGGAAAGTTGCTATTCTATTATGCCGTTGGTTGTTGCCGAGACTTTGCTGAGTGCGGATGAGCTGAAGAAGGATGCCAAATCTGAATATTTTAAGGGAAGCCCCCTATTACTGCAGGTAATCGATTTTTTTCTTTGCGCATGTATACATTTTTTTTTGCACATATATTTTTTATTCGCCCTGCCTTGGGGCTGAGTTTCAGCGCCCAGGGCTGGGCGCTGGAATTTTCCCACCATTGTCTGTGCCCTTGAGGCTGAGCGGGCTATAACTGAGAATGTTTCTGAAGCTTGGCATCTTTGGAAGTTAGTGTCCAGGAGGCGGTTCTTATGGAGATTGATATTGGGGTAGCGCAGAAGACTGTGGGGGTGGATCCTGCGAACATTGCCCTCTACAAGACTTTATTTGATGATCCGGAAGAATTAGAGTAGTGTAGTTCTTGCTAGGGTGTAGGTGCCCTTTATTTATTTCAGTTGTGTTTGTTTTTTTCATTCCTTAACACTTTGTTTTCCTTCTTATTATTTTTTCAATAAAGGCGTATTTTATTTTTTTCATTTTCATTTTTTGTTTCTCCTCCCTTTTTTATATTTTTATATGTCTAACACTTTTTGCACAATTTATGTATGTTTTTTTTTATTGGACCGAATCCTTGGTAAGGATTGCCTACGTATCTTGTCAGAATCAGGTCGCGCGTAGTTCTAGCTAGAATAAGTTCTAGGATGCCAGATTTTAATAGATATGCCCTGAGGTGGTAGCATATTACTTAGTCGGTCAAATGAGTGAAGTATTATCATTATTTTCGTCTGCCGTTTTTTGTTTGCCGTAAGTCGCGTAAAAAATGAAATTCGACTACTTTTTGTATGGCTATATATTTTTTGGTGGGCCTATTTGGATACGTGATGTACCCCCCCAAGTGTTCGTTATTTTTCCGTTATGTGCGGATAAAATGACGAGCACTTCTAAAAAAAAAAATTTTAGGCAGGCAGAGAGTTTCAACGCCCAGGCTGGGGCGTCAAAGATTTCGGCGCCTATCCCTGGGCGCTGAAAATGATTTGGGCGGTCAATTTTGACGTTTTGCTTCACGTGTTCTTGCATTTCTTTTTTTTTTGTGTTTTTTTTTGTTTTAGTGCTTTGATTTTTGCTCGTATTTAAAATCAATTTTGAGGCTACTTCGGAGACTTTTTTGACTGTTAGCGTGAGATGCATTTTTGTCCGGATTAATTTTTCTATCCGTGACACGAAATGGTTTTGAAAATGGGGTTAGGGTGTGGAAGATATGAAGATCTTTGTGTAGGCTTTTGATGTGGGTTGAGGTGCGCGTTGTTAGTGAAGGGTATGATGAAATTATGTTTTATGAATCTGTTTTTTTTGGTAACATTTGCATTATTTTGGATTTTGATTTCCTTTGATTTCTTTGGGTTGCATGGATTGACTTTTATGATGACACTGGTTGACTTTTTAGGTTTTGGGGATATGAATGGGATGGTGCGGTTTATTTTGTGGGTTTTCGGGAACTGGTTCCCATGGCATTATTTCAAGACCGAATGGGCCTCGTTTGTTGGGCCTAGAGTGGGCCGTCTTTTTATTTTTGTATTTTGCAAGTACATTTGGTGTTTACTTAGTGTTAGAATAAAATTTTAGGAGAAATATTACGCCTTTATTAATTTGGAAAGTAAGGAAAACACACTGAAACAAACTTGACCTATATTCTAAGGGGTCTTAGGATCATCTAAAGTCTTTATTATTTTTCTACCAATCTAAAGAACTACTAGGCGCTTTTTACTACGGTGCTCTATGTGGCTCAAGCCTTGGGTTTAGTCTCGTAAAACTTTGGTCCTTCACTGGTACTCATCTTGAATTCTATTCCTTTTGCATTGACCCACTGATATGTCTTCACCCATCCGTTCTCGATCTCTTCTAGTGTTGATGCAGGAGCGATTAACCGGGTTGGATCGAAACCTTCATCTTGTAAAGCTAGGATAGTTGTCACAGTCTCGTCCTCCATAGGCTTCGATTCGTTAAACAATGTCCATAGAGCCTGGTCGTCCAATATTTCAGCTGTTTTAGTCTTGGTGAGGTGGGGTGCCTCATCCAAGGTGTGGCAGTTATGGAAGATTTCAAATCCTGGTTTTAGCAAGCCATCCTGAACGAAGGGTTCAGGGAAATCACAGCATGGGTGTCCTTCTCCTTCCCGAACGAACATCCCGTTAAGGGTTCTTTGATATGGGGAAAGGAGGGTGGTTTGTTTGGCCTTGTTAAGGCGTAGCCCAGACAGGCGGTCAGCAATATCTTCCTCCGTTGGTTCATAGCCTAAGCCAAAGGGAGTAGATTTGTTGGGTAAAGGATGGAATGTGCATTCCTTCTTCCTTATGCCCAATGGGGTTCCAGGGAAATAACCTTGAGCTAACAGCATTCTAGGGATGACTCGGGATGCATGCGGGTCTAGGAATGCTGGATCATAATCTTCGATGAACTGGATTGTTTCTTCCATTTGAAACCCGTAAAGGTCGTCTGCAGTTTCGGCCGTTCCAACCATAGTACAACTGACGTCGAGAGGAGGGGCGCGGATTTCTAGTATTACCCGGTTATGGTTAAGTTTAACCATTTGGTGCAAGGTAGAAGCCACACCTCCTAAGTCATGGAGCCAAGGTCGCCCCAAGAGGAGGTTGAAAGTGGGCTTGATGTCAATTATTTGAAACTCCGTGGTGCGTGCCACAGGCCCGGTCTGTATGGTGAGGTTGATTTTTCCCAACACAGGCCTTCGGGAGTTATCATAAGCTCGTACCCCTTGCGTGGAGGTTTGGAAGTCGTCATTTCCTAGCCCCAAGCAATGGGCGGTTCGCAATGGGCAAACATTGACCGCCAAACCGTTATCTACGAGCGCTAGGGGGATGTTTTGTCCTTTGCATCCAACCACTAGATAAAGGGCTTTGTTGTGAGCACCCCCCTCTTTGGGCAAGTCTTTGTCAGTGAAAACTATGGCCTTTTCTCCGGCATCTCTCGTGACATGGCTAACCAGTGAGTCGGGTGTGATATCTGTAGGTACTGAGATGAGGTCGAGTGAGCGAATAAGCTTTTCGCGATGTTCCTTTGAAGTACACATGAGATCCCAGATGGTAATTTCGGCTTTAGTTCTTTTTAGTTGTTTCAAGAGAGGGTTTTTAATGACTTCCGCGACGGTGGTGTGCCGTCCATTCTCAGGAGTTTGCCTAACTGGGATATCGTCCATAGGAGGTGGGCGAATATCTGGTTGGTATATCCTTCCGGATCGGGTGAGGTTGGCGACCTCAGGGTCCTGAGGGGTGGTGTAAATGAGAGTATGCCCGGGCCAAGTTTCAGTAAAGATATCCTGGCCCGACACTTGACATAGGTAAATATCTTCAGCATCATCATCCCACACACCGCACACTTCCCTCTCGATTCGATCCATAGGGACCACAGCGAGTGGTGCACCTTGAGGTGTTAATATACACCGTAGGGTCGAAGTTCTCATTTTCTGGTTGGTCGAGAGAGACGTGACAAGAGCCGAGTGGGCTTTTGTTGTTGTTGGGTTTGCCAACGTTAGGGAGAGGTATCACTTCATCCTCTATCATGTCCTGGATCGTATGTTTTAGATTCCAGCAGTTTTCAGTGTCATGCCCATTTCCTTGATGGAATTTGCAGTAAGTACCTTCAACCCAATATTTTCCCTTGACAGGAGGGTCACGGGTGGGGCCTATAGGTCTCAACTTTCCTTGATTGGTTAGTCTTTCAAAGGCTTGTACCAAAGTCGACCCGAGTGGGGCAAACTTTCGGTCTCGGACCTATCTTCCAGGGCTTCTTCGGGCGGGAGTCTCCTCTACGGCATGGACTTCTTGGGCTTGGGACGTGTTGCCCTTGTTGTAGGTGTTGCTTTTATATGCGGGTTTACTTTGTATTGTTTTTGCGAGATCATCCTCGATCTTTATTCCCACATCATAAACTCTTTTGAAAGTGTCAAGTCCCAGGTACCTAAGGTGCTGTCTGTAGGCCGGGTCCAGGTTGTCAATGAATTTTCGGACCAATTCTGTTTCGGGAGGCCTATTGATTAGCTGGGCCGCCTGATCCCTCCATCTAGCAAAGTAGGTTGTGAAACCCTCATTTTTCTTTTGGAAGAGAACTTCCAGCTCGCGCATGGTGCATGACTTGAAAATCCATGTTCGACGAGTATTGCTTGATGAAGACATTGACAAAGTCTTCCCAGGTAGGGAAGAGCTTAGGGTCCTGGTGATAGTACCATTTGAGCGGCACAGGTTCCAAGGACAAAGGAAAGGCAGGTAAATACATGGACTTGTCCACGCCTTTCAAGTTCATGGCATTCACAAAGCTCAATAGATGATCACGGGGATTGTCCGTGGCTTTAAACTTTGGTAAGTCAGATGAACTAAACTTTTCTGGTAGTTTGCCAGGAAAAGGTTCAGGATCGAGGGAGAAGTACTTGCTCCCCATGGTTTGCTGTAGGACCATTTTTTCAATCCTCTTCTCGTTATCGAGGTCATTTTTGGCTTGTGCAACCGCTAAGGCTTCGTTTTCCATTTTCAGTTGGCCCATGAGTTGGGTCATTTGAGCCATCTGGTTTTGCAATTCTTCGATGGACATGTTTGAGGGTGCGAATCGAGGTTGGGGAAGCGGAGATCCTTGAAATGAGGGATGACGGACGGAGCTTGGAGTCACTAAACCTGGTGTTGGCGATGTATCTTCGAGGCGCACTAACCGTTGATTTCCTGATCGACACCAAGTGGCAGGACCAGTCCTATGCATAAGATAAGCTAAAGTTTAGGTCCCAAAGTTTCAAGTATTACTTAGTCTAGACTTCGACTCTCTCTATTGGTTTTTCACTCTTTCTTTTGTTGGTACACTTTTTAGTTCTTTCTTTTGGTCATTCTTTGGATTTTCGAAACACTTGCCCGTGTGACATTCATAATTATTAGCATGTTCAGTTTTGGTGCCGAGCATTGTCGTCGTAGGAGGCCTAACAACGACGCAAAGAGTTATTAATTTTTTATGAGTCGCTTTTAGAATCGAGTGCTTTTCTTACGCCCTCGTAGCAATTCTTTTTACGAACGGTTTTTTTTGTGCTACGTGTTTTCTTTTTCCGCGGGCACCGAGGCTGCTGCGCCTGACCAGAAGGTCAAACAGCAACTTCAGCGCCCAGCGTCAGGCGTGAGAAATTCTGGCGCCCAGCCAGGGGCGTTGAAAATGCGTCACTGGCTGGTTCTCGTTTTCTGTTTGCGTCTACTTTTGTTTATGCGACTTTGATTTTGCGTGCTTGCCTAATAACGTCCTTTACGCGTTGTGCAGCGTTTGTGGGATTCGTTACAGGCCATCCCGAGCGTCGCTTATTTTTGTGGCGATCGTTCGGGTTTGCGGAACACGTATTTCGGTATAACTCTTTGGCAAATTGGTTTATGAATGTTTGGGCAATTTTTAAGGTCGTTGGTTTTTCTAGGATAGTTTGTCACACACAATCATATATTTCGCTACACATAACTAACATTCCACCATGAGGCAATAATAATATGTCATGTAGTTTATGATAGGCTTCTATGGGTAGTTATTTGCGCCTGGCTTGGTACCGCTTCTATCGCAGATCCGACACATGTCCCGGTCGAGGTAGTGTCTTCAACAGACGAATTTCGTCCCAGAAGGCCAACCCGCAAGTGCAAGCCAAGGGGGCATGCAGGCGAGAGGGACCTAATGAGCGAGCGATTGGGTTTGGGACTGGTGTACTACTAGCGAAAGTGCCGAGTGGACAACATTCGAAGTGTATGCACCCCCGGTTGGCGATGGGTATCCTTAGTCCCAACTCCCGAGATGAAACACCAAGGGAGCCAAGATTCGTTATGCGGTTCTGCCCGTTCACATTAATATGCTGATTTTCAGGTCGTCCCAACTTGATGGGGAAATAAACGCGGGGTAGGATCGTTTCACCCTTCGGCTATTTTGATTACCTACAAGCACGAGTATTTCCTTCACTATCCCCAGTGGAGTCGCCACTGTGAGGGGGTCGAAAAAGCACGAGGTTAATGCGTGACCTCGTCCCTCGTGGGTGTGACGCTTCTTTTTGTCAAATCAAGTGTAATTGGATTTCCTGTGAGTTTACACCCAATTAACTAGTAATATAGGAGTCGTCATTCAGTTTTTAACGACAATGAGAAAAACTGACAAAACCCGGTTATCGTGACATAAAGGGAGTGCAATTATGTTTGACCACGACGGCCGTAGGTTCCCTTGTGATCCCTGGTGGTGGGGATCGCTCAACGTACACCCGCAGGGTAGAGATTGAGGGTTCGGGGGACTGTAACTACCGAGAGGAGTACTCGCTCTTCGATAACTCCAGAGGCAGGATATCCTTACTAGCTCAGCATAAATAATTGAAGGGACATGCGTTAACTATTAAACTAATCTGAGTTGATTTTAACAATATGCAACATATAGTACTAGATCGAACGCGATTATCTGAT
Source organism: Spinacia oleracea (assembly GCF_020520425.1). NCBI lineage: Eukaryota > Viridiplantae > Streptophyta > Magnoliopsida > Caryophyllales > Amaranthaceae > Spinacia > Spinacia oleracea. Next base: position 126,614,862 of record NC_079492.1, read on the forward strand.
TTAGATTATTTTAAGGGACCTAGCATGATAATCCAATTTCCCAAAAATATCTTATTTATTAAGCGTGATCGAACAATCAGATTTAGTTAGTTTAACAGTTCATAAAGGGCGAGGAAAGCAATTAAACCATGGAAAAGGGACACATTACGACGCACCCTTGAGAGGTACGTCACGGTTCTCAGAAAACTAACCACTTTGACTTTAATTTGCTATTTCTCCTTTTATTTAACGAATCTCAAATTATGGGACGGGATACGTTCTGTTTGATTTATGGATCGATTGCGACAGAACGCGTGATCAGTTTTGCAGCGTGAGGCTTAGGCTTAGGGGTTTAGAGTCAATACTCAGAAATATAATTGTGTGTTGTGTTGTTTTCACGTCGAACTTAAGGCCCTATTTATAGAAAAGAGTTCGTGGAAAGATAGAATTGCAGAACTCTAATCCACGAGGAATTAGGAAAAAAACACGTACCAGGTATTTTCAGCGCCCAGAACCAGGCGTTGAAAATAGGATCTGGGCTGTTTTTCTTAGTCAGATTCGGATTCCTAAAATCCGGAGTATTTGAGATTTAATTGAGTCTTTTAGTGCGTATTAACCTTGTGACGGGATGCGTCTGGGCCCGTTACGAACTCTAGGCTCGTTAGGATTTTAATTAATACGTAACTCTTACTTTCGAATCATATTAGGAATAGGATTCTTTCGCAATTTCTATCTCACTTAGGATTTATGTTGGAGTGCAACACCTAATTCTGACAGGTTCCTATCTTTTATGACTTGCCACTTTTAACAACTACCCATTACGGCAGGTACTATTTTTAGCAGGTTTCCATAAATAGCAGGTTTCTATAAATGGCAGGTTTCGGGTGAAATGAAAAGGGGAATTGAGATTCGTTATTTTATAGGAGATGCGTTGTCAAGTGGAGATTTACGCTTTCATCATCGAACCTTCCCTTTCGGGAATGGGGACAAAAGTAGGTGTCTACAATCGGCAATTTTCGAGTCGAATGGATGCGGAAGGGCCCATTAGAAGATAGGGCCTTTTTTGAGCCTGGGTTCATTTTCGGCGCCCAGGCCTGGGCGTTGAAATAATTCACGCCCAGGTGGGGCGTTGAAAGTGTTGTTTGGGCTGGTCTTTTGATGACACAGTTGGCCTCTTGTTCATTCGTTTTCTTTTTTCTTTTGAACGCGTTCGTAAATGTTCAATACTTAGAAAAGATGACATGTATGTGCGAACGAGCGTTCATAGATTGGCCGTTGTGTGCGGTCCATTAATCAGTTTGTTTGAATCATTTTCTTTTTTTTTTTTTGAGCAATGACTGATTTTGAATAGTTTGCTTAGAAGCTTGATAGGGTTCAGGCCCATTCACGAGGTAGGCTCAAGCATCGTGCCCTTTTGATCGTTCAAACATTTTCTTTGAGACCTTTTTTTTTTATTTTGCTATGGTCGTTTCGTAGCTTGGATCCCCCAAGCATGCATGTTGGGATGCTTCCTTTTGGCGTACGATTTTTGTAGGTTCTTTCAAGAAAGGTGCCTTGGGGTTCCGCTCGTGTAGGTGCGAGCTATCCCTTCCGCGGTAGGTAATATTTTGCTACCTTTAATCCATAATGTAGAAGTCGTGTGGCTTGCATTTTGAATTTGGGCGATAAGTAGTCTTTGCCTCTTTTACACATGCTCTTGGTCGTGCCTACATTAGTGCAATATGCCTTACTCTTTTGTTAGACTTGTACCGTGGGATGGTTGAACTCATGGTGCGACGTAGGCTTGTGTGGCCTAACAGCGTGTCTTAGAACATTCCTCCAGGTGTTGGGATATCATTTTTTTTTCGTTGGAGTACTTCGTTACGCCTTGTTCAGGTGCCCGAACAAGTGTAGCACCTTCTGCGTGGGTTCGTTCGGTGCGAGGATTCATAGATGTTTCTTTCTTTTTATTTTTTATATATCTTTGATTTTTCTTTCGCTTTTTCTTTGGAACGACGTAGACTGTGTAACGGGCGCTTGTAGGGCGATCGTTATGTGCAGTAGTTGGATCGGAGTTTTGGTGACTCGCGATTTTCAGTTACCCTTGTTAGTGGGGTGACTTTATATATTCTAAGTAGTGCTTAGAATTTGGGAGGGGTTGTAGCCATTCTAAGGGTCGTTTTACACGATCAAACCTTAGGATTGTGCCCTTATGACATGTGTATAGCATTAGCGTCGAGAATTTGCGATAAAATCGTCATTTCGAGCTTTTTAGAGTGTTTTTCTCAAGCCCCCAATTGTAGCTACGGGATTGGCTTGGTGCTATAATGCTTTGCATACGTCTTTATGCATTCATGGTGACATGGATCATGAATAGTTTGAACCAGACTCGTTTAGTGCGAGGTACGTTCGAGTAGTGATCTGCTACTTCTCTTGTAAATGTCGTATTTATGCGACATCGCCATGGTCAAGGTAGTCACATGTTGAAGTGTGCCTTGACCAAAAGCTAGGTGTCTTTCTTTACCCATAATCATATTTAGAAATCTTTTTGACTCACTTGCAACGTCGAGATAAACGCATACTGAGATTAAACCAACGACGCTTTATTATGTTCGAAGAAGTTTTTGAAAATTATTTGAAATCCGAGTCCTACTGTGTACAATCCGAGGTGTCCTAAGTAGGTTGACTTATAGAAGGGTTCGTACAGGATTACATGAGTGAATCAAAATACTGTTATGATTTTTGGAATGCCGTCTAAGAATTTGCAGGGAGCCAGGGTGCAGGCGTCAAGATATTACTTGTGCCCGTGTGGCACATGCTTTGGGCTTTTAGGGCCATCTTTTCCAGAATTGCGGGAATATAAACTGTTTTCAAATTGACTTAGATTTACTTGGTGTATGTCTGCACAAAAGGTCAAGGTATACTTAGTTCTTTCCCTAGCTTTTCATTTCAATTTTTAGCCCCCAGTTGCTGTTATGTCTTCCCATTAATGATGTTTTTAGATTTCGATTTTAGATGCCCGTGTCATATGTCTAAGTAGGGCGAGCCTTGGTTAAGTGCCAAGTCCTATTGACAATGTCTGTTTTTTTCAAAGGGGATTCGCAAGCATTTGAATTACCATGGACGGGTGCCCTGAGTTCGAAGGAACGATGGGGCGACGTCGTAGAACAATCCTCTTTATTGCAAGCTTACTGCCTTTATTACTTGTTGGCGCTTATGACTGTGTCTAGTGGTGAAAGAAGGTCTTTAAGCGACTATGTCTAGTGGTGAAAGAAAGTCTTTAAGCGATCGACTATGTCTAGTGGTGAAAGAAATTCTTTAAGTGAGTTAGTTCGCTTTAGGGAGGGTCGAGTCGAGTACTTTTAGAGGTCATGGATGCTTGCGCTAGCCCCCATTCAATTGAGGCAAAGCGATCTTTTTGAGTCTTGGCTAAGTGCCTAGGAGTGTGAGTGCTCCTTCTAGCAAGGGTACGTGCCCTTATTATTTTTCGATGTGTGCTCGTTTTGACATCTTGGTGACTTGGATTCTTCCTTTGACTTAAATTTTTCTTTCGACTTGGGTTGCAAGTAATTAAATTTCAATAAGGGACTCTATTTCTTATTCTTGTTATTCTATAGGCTTTAATATTTTTGCAAATTGGTTGGACCGAATCATGGATTGCCTACGTATCCGCCTTAAATAGATTTAATTTGGAATCAGGTCTTGCGTAGTTCTTAGCCAGAAAATGGTTTCTTAGAATGTCGATTTTAAACAAGTACGTTCTGAGGTGGAAACATATTATTTGAAACGGTAGAATAAGTGAAGTTTATTATTATTTTAATCTGCTGCCCTGCCGTAAGCCAAAAATTTGTTTTATATTTTTTTTGAGTACATGTATTTTTTGGTGGTACGTATATCTGAATACGTGTTGTACCCCCCCCAAGTGTTCGTTATTTTTTCGTGTATATGCGGATAAAATGACGAGCACTTCTGAACAAAATTTGGCAAGCAGAGAGATTCAGCGCCCAGGCTGGGGCGTTAAAGATTTCGGCGCCCAGAGGTGGGCGCTGAAAATGTTTTCTGGGCGGATCTTTTTTGGTGCGCTAAATGCTTCTTTTTCTTTTTAGACGAACTTTTAAAGGCGCTTTGCAAAGTTTTCTTTTTTATTATTTATTATCTTTTTGTACTTTTCATTTGTCTTCTTTTTTTTACTCGTGACTCAAGACGGTTTGAAAGATGGGTTGAATGAGATAGGATAATTTGTATAGGTATTGGTCAAGCATGAGGATTATATCTGCTAGGACTCACAATTTGCAGCCTCAAGCTAGTGTCACGAGTTTACATCAATCAAGGCCAATGAGTAGCATGGGGACGGCTCAAGGGTATATCAACAGGATGTATCCACACAAGTTATATGGTCATTATGCTAATGGTGGTGTAAGAGCAGATTTGGGCTTTGGAAATAATGGGTATGACGCACGTGTCAATGGTCGTACGTGGTTCGCAGTTGATAACAAGTTCAAGAACAAGAGTCGAGGTAATGGTTTCTTGGGTTATGGCAATGAGAACATGGATGGGTTAAATGAGCTGAACAGGGGCCCCAAAGCGAAGGCGTCTAAGAACATAAGGATTGGAAAGGGTAGACATCGTAGAATTTTATGATTTGGATTGGTTGACTCAATTCTTTTCCTTCGTTTACTTGTGTAAATTTCGCACTTTGGGAGGTACGGGCTAAGTATTTCATGGCTCGCTCTTTTCGCTCTCCCTTTTCTCTTTCTTTTTAAGTATTTCATGGCTTGCTCCTTTCGCTTCCCTTTTCTCTTTCTATTTTTTCTTTTTGCTTGGGATTTCTCCCCAACATAAATCCTTCAAATTTTTTATTTGGGCTAAGAGGTAGATGGTTGTGGTCTTTGAGTCACGAGGCGAGACTGAGTGAGCCTCGTTTGGTAGGCCTTAGTGCTGTCAAAAATCAACCCGACCCGAAAACCGACCCGAACCCGACCCGAAAATACTGGGTCCTGAACAAGATTTTGTGACCCGTAACCCGATTTTATCCGAACCCGAGCAACCCGAAAAGGAATGGGTCAAAACCCGACCGAACCCGTTTTGGACCCGACCGATTGAAAATCATTGTATTTATAGTAATAAATGAGATTATGAGAAAAATTTAAGCATAATAGGCACGTTGTTTTTACTATTGTTGTGTGTAATATGATTTTAATTTGAATTATACGCCATTTTATGGTTGAATTTGACTAAATATAAACTTTCTTAGGAAAATTTGTTAATTTGTCCCAATATTTTGTATTTTATAACCTAAATTAATGAAAATATAATGCGCGTTTTAAAATCTCTCAACCCGTTGGGTCAACCCGAACCCGAAAGTTCTGGGTCTTGAACAAGCATTTGCAAACCCGAACCCGAAAGTGACCGACCCGATTTAACCCGAACCCGAAAGTAATTTTTTACAACCCGACCCGACCGACCCGTTTGACAGGTCTAGTAGGCCTATAGTGGACCTTTAATTTTAGCGGGCCTAGGGTGGACCTTTAATTTTAGCAGGCCTAGGGTGGACCTTTAAATTGTCTTACTTTGCAAGCGTGTTTAGTCGTTTCTTAAAATGTGCAAATAGCGTAGATTCAAAATGTTGCTTCTACCTTATTGAAATTTAACGAAAGAATTACATCGAAAATAATATTTTTTGCTTCTTTTCAGATTCCAATTTTCGGGATTTAATTGGAAGTTGTGATTTAGACTCGAACTTTCATTAATTTTTCTGATTATGACCCGTGTATGAATACAAGGAGATAGCCTAGACTCAAAAATAATGACGTGGCATAAGCCTATAATACTTGACCAAGCAACTTTCAGACTTAGGCTAATTGGACCATAACTTTCGTTGGTTGACACTTTAGATTTTAACCCTTGGGTGTTCATTTGTCATGCGCCATTTTGCTTAATGTTGGCAAGGTAGTTGGTTGGGGAGATTGAATTTTTATTTTTGCAAGACTGGAATCATTAGTGCGGCTTCCCTCTTAGTGTGTATTGCTTTACCCCAATGGTAGCCTTATGGTATGCCGATTTGGGTATTTTCATGGTTGGTCATGTTGCATTCATGGAAAATCTTTTAGTCCGTACTTAGGAGTATTTAAAGGAGCGAGTGGCTCGAGAGGACTATGATAGTCGTGACCCAATGTGATCATAAGCCTTGAGGCCATTAATTTTTGCTAATGGTATTGACACCTTAGGCTCACTTCGGGGGTTGTGCGACTATGGGGGAATGATTTTCAGAATGTGACTGTTTCCATTTTGCAAATACTATAATATGTTATTTTTATTGGTGAGAGAGAGTATTGAGGCCGTAGATTCTTAGCAAGGGATGACAATTACATATGGGTGCTTATTGATTTAAATGTTAGGAAGGGAGACTCAATATGGTTTAACCTTTTAACTTGCAGAATGACACCAAGCATTAGGACCGATTCTATGGATAAGACAACTAAGACTTAGGATTTAGATTGTACTTTGGCATAGCCTAGTCTAGACTCGGATTTATCTTTTATTCGAACATTGTTTTTCCTTGAAGACTCTATTTGAACTTTATTTTTTGAATACTTTGCCCATGTGACATTCAAGGTCATTTCAATTAGCGTGCTCGGTTTTGGAGCCGAACATTGAAGGAAATAATGCCCTTGGTCCAAGTATGCATTCTATGATAAGTCTAATAAATGCGGTTCAGTATTAATTAACAAGTTAATAATTCAGTGAGATCAAGTGAGCTGAATGCCTAGCTAGAGGCCGCTTCAGTTCAAGTGGAATTATTGATATTAATCCACAACTTACTCTTGACTGAACCCGTAGGGTCACACAAATAGTACGTAAACGGATCAAGTATTTAATGGCATTAAATACTCTATCTATGGATATTCGGAATCGACGGATCTTGGTTTCAGTGGGAGCTGAGATCGTCACAGGCAAGAAATGAATACTCCGGAAACGATGATATTACCGGAAACGGAAATATGGATCGTATCGGAAATATAAATATTATCCAAGTCGTAGATGTTGCCGGAAACGGAAACATGGTACGTATCGGAAAATATTATCGGAAATGGAAATATTACCAGAATCGGAAATATTGCCGGAAACGGAAATATTGTCAGAATCGGAAATATTACCGGAATCGGAAAATAATTCCGGAAACGGAAATATTAAATATTTGTTCGAAACGGAAATTAATTCCGGAATCGGAAATGTTAAATATTGTTCGTATCGGAAATGAATTCCGGAATCGGAAATTTAATCGGAAGCGTATCGTACGAATAAGCATCGGACGAGGCCTGCCGGACGAGGGCCCAGCACGAAGCCATGCCATCGCCCAGCAAGCCAAGCGCGCCACACAAACAGCCACGCCAGGCCCAGCGCAAGGCCAGGCCCAGCAGGTCGTGGCAGCGCGCATAGCGCGCGCAGCGCGCGCGGGTGCTTGCGTGGGCTTGTGGCTCGCGCAGGCCTCGCTGCGTGGGCTGCTGCTCGCACGCACGCATGGGCGGCCCATCGAGGCTGCCGTGTGTGTGTGCGTAAGTGTTTGTGTTCGTGCACGTTTCCTAAAACGTGCAGAGTTCGGTTAATGATTAAATTCCTAATTCTATTTGATAAATTAATTAAATTAGAGTTCTTGTAGGATTCTAGGTTTAATTAATTTGTATCTGAATAGGATTCCAATTCCCTTTCCATACCCCTATAAATATGTGGCCTGGGTTCACAATTTATAACGAGTTTAAAAGTATTCAAAGTGAGTTTTTGAGAGAAAAATTCAGCCACACATCTTGCTCAAAAGTGCCGAAAATTCTAGTACCTTAAGGGCGATTCTAGTTGGTCAATCTTAAGGCGGATCCGGACGTGCTGTGGACTATCTACGGAGGGACGACACTTGGAGTCCTAAAGACTTGTTCTTGTTCGGTTCGGGCGCAGCTAGGGAGGGCACGCAACAAAGAGTATGCATCTAAATTATGCTATATGATTATGTGTAAATAATATGTATTCCTGGGTTAATGGTTGTTTCCGCATGATTTATGTAATATCATATGTATCATAACCTAACAGTGGTATCACGAGCCCCTTATTATTTTCATAATCTAATTTGCATAAACATGGTTAAATATTACAAATTTGCAAGAATTAAAAGGGGTGATTAATTTTCGTAATTGTTAATTAATTGCAAATTGCGTTTATTTAATTATACGTACGCAGTTTTTCGGCAGTTTCTTCGTTACTCATCCAAATCGAGCGATGGCTCGCGCGCACAGCGAGCGATGTCGCGCGCACAGCGAGCGATGTCGCGCGCCCAGCGAGCGATGGCTCGCGCGCACAGCGAGCGATGTCGCGCGCCCAGCGAGCGATGGCTCGCGCGCACAGCGAGCGATGGCTCGCGCGCACTGCAAGCGATGGCTCGCGTGCGACAAGCGCTGGCGCGCGCGCAGCAAGCACCACAGCGTGCGATGGCTTGCGATGGAGATGCAGCAGCTATGCGACGAGCGCATGGGCTGCGCGCATATGGCCAGCAATGGCTGTATGCGTGCGGCCCATGGGCGTGCAATGCGTAGGGTGTTTGCGTTACGATTAGATCGTTTTGAATGTTTAATTTGAAAATTTCAGTTCACGTAATTTTAATTAATTTTAAAATTAATAATTTAAATTATTTTCTTGGATTTTAATTTTGAATATTGTAATTATAATAAATGTTATTTATTCTAATTATTTTACTAAAATTAAAATCATGAATTAATTTAAATAACGACTGAAATTAAATTAAACTTTTTGGATTCAATTATAAATTTATATGAGCTTTAAATTTTAATTAAATTTGTATGTTACGTTTCCGGTTAGACTAGAAATACATTTTTATGTTTAAAATTAGTAAAGCATATGAATTTATTGGTTTAAGTGGGAGCGTATTTTAGTCATAAACTCTTGATTAGGTCTACAAATCCTTAAGGTTAAAACAACTTGATTAGAATTAATAAGGACTGAATAATTGGTAGATTATTGGTGCCCTTGATTAATTGCTGCAAATATTTACTAGATGCATAATGTGTTTTACTAACCAGCTAAGTGGGCCATTCATGATAATGAATGGGTGAATGGTATATATTGTATATGTACTGTTTTGCAGGTTATGAAGTGACTAGTATGGCCCAAATAGGATAGAAAATATGGTCTGCGTACCATTAATTTGAATGTAATTGGTCTAAAGTACCAAAGTTATTTTTCAATTCAAATATGGTCTGCGTACCATCAAATAGTTGTAATTAGTTATAGCTTATCCTATTTGAAGAAAATGGTGCCTCCCACGGAGATTTTCAAGACGGACTTTGAAGTTAAAGCTTCAAGATGAAGTCGGGCCATACTAGATCACAAATATCTTATGCATGTTTTAAGTTATTTATTGCTTTTAAATATGTCTTAAAATGCATGAGATCAAAAGCTTGATTATGTTGCATGATTAAGGATTTTAGTTCACTTAAAATCTAACCAACATAGTAAGAGCCTTAAGTTCCAAACTTAAAAATTGAGTTAAAAGGTGCCATGCCAAAATATACACTTGCTTGGATATCCTTTACATCAATCTAGTAATAGTTTTCGCTCAGCGAGGTGTTACTTATTGGTCCTAAAGGGGCAAGGTACACAAATAATTGTGAGTACATGTTAGTTTTGGTGAAACTCAACGATATAAGTAAGGAGTCCTTTTATGTCGTGGCAAATTCGATAGGTTTACCTAATAAGTTCTTAGACGTACCTATCAACCAAGAATAGTTTCTAGACTATTAGCAAAAGGCTTTTGCTTACCTAAGATGTTCTAGGATTAAGTCGACAAACTGTGCTTAGTTCTTCAATGATTTTAGGATCTTGGAATCATTTTATTCACACCTGCCGGAACACATAATTTGAATAAAATGCTTAATAAACATTGAATTATGCATGTATGCTAGAATTTAAGTTTATTAAGAGAAACTGTGAATGGTTATTTATTTGTTTATTCTTTTCAATTGTAGTTTTTAATATGGCAAACAACAATTCATTCAACATTCGATCAATTCTCGAAAAGGAGAAGTTGAACGGGAAAAACTTCCTTGACTGGCAAAGGAACTTGCAAATAGTTCTTATGCAGGAAGAAAAGGAGTATGTCCTAGATGAGGCGATGCTCGAAGCTGCAGGCCACGGGGTCACTCAGGCAGCCCTCAATCGTTGGATTGATGCCAACAAGGATGTGAAATGTCTAATGCTCGCCACCATGAGTGCGGATCTGCAGAAAACGTTCATCAACTCAGATGCTTTCACAATCATCAGTGAGTTGAAGAACATGTTCCAAGATCTGGCTCGAGTCGAAAGATTCGAGACTCATAGGCAAATTCTTGAGACCAAACTTAAGAAAGGCGAGCCCGTAAGTCCACATGTTCTCAAAATGATTGGACTCATTGAGAATATGAGTCGGCTGGATCAGCAATTTTCTCAGGAAATGGCTATAGACACCATCCTCCATTCTCTTCATAGCGGGTATGATCAGTTCAAACTGAACTACAGTATGAATAGTCTGGACAAAACGCTCACTGAGCTTCACGGTATGCTGAAAACCGCTGAAAAGACGCTCAAAAGTGATAAGCAGGATGTGCTTATGGTGCGTGGGGGCAAGTTCAAGAAATCTGGAAAGAAGAGGAATGCTAAGAAAGGTGGCAACAAGGCCAGCCCAACTAAGCAAACTGGCGCCAAATCTGCAAAGAGGAAGGTCAGTCAACCCACTTCTGAATCCGAATGCTTCTACTGCAAGAAGAAGGGGCATTGGAAGAGAGATTCCTTGAAGCTAAAGGAAGATCAGAAGAACGGAACAGTCGTTCCATCTTCAGGTATTTTCGTTATAGACTGTATACTTGCTAATTCAACTTCTTGGGTATTAGATACAGGTTGTGGCTCACACTTATGTTCCAATCCACAGGGACTAAGAAGAAGTAGAAAGTTAAGCAAGGGTGAAGTCGACCTACGAGTGGGAAATGGAGCACGGATTGCTGCATTAGCTGTAGGAACTTACTATTTGTCGTTGCCCTCCGGGCTAGTTTTGGAACTGGAAGAGTGTTTCCATGTTCCAAGTCTTACTAAAAACATCATTTCAGTTTCTTGCTTAGATGCTAAGGGATTTTCCTTTTTAATAAAAGACAATAGTTGTTCGTTTTATTTTAAAGAGATGTTTTATGGATCTGCTAGATTAGTCAATGGACTTTATTTATTAGATCACGACAAACAAGTATATAACATAAATACCAAAAAGGCCAAAAAGAATGATTCAGATCTCACCTATCTGTGGCATTGTCGATTAGGCCATATAAACTTGAAACGCTTAGAAAGACTTCAAAAGGAAGGAATTCTAGAACCATTTGACTTAGAGGATTATGGTAAATGCGAATCATGTTTACTTGGCAAAATGACAAAGCAACCTTTCTCTAAAATTGGAGAAAGAGCAAATGAACTATTGGGTTTAATCCATACAGATGTATGTGGACCAATGAGTACAAATGCTAGAGGTGGTTTCAGCTACTTTATCACTTTCACTGATGACTTCAGTAGGTATGGTTATGTCTACCTAATGAAGCATAAGTCTGAATCCTTTGACAAATTCAAGGAATTTCAGAGTGAAGTAGAGAATCAATTAGGCAAGAAGATTAAGGCACTGCGGTCTGATAGAGGCGGTGAATATCTGAGCTATGAATTTGATGACCATCTGAAAGAATGTGGAATTCTATCAGAGTTGACTCCTCCTGGAACACCACAATGGAATGGTGTGTCGGAACGAAGGAACAGAACCTTGCTAGACATGGTCAGGTCAATGATGGGTCAGGCCGAACTTCCATTAGAATTTTGGGGACATGCACTAAATACAGCTGCACTCACTATAAATAGAGATCCGTCTAAAGCTGTCGAAAAGACTCCATACGAATTATGGTTTGGAAAGCCTCCAAATGTGTCTTTTCTTAAGATTTGGGGATGTGAAGTATACGTCAAACGATTAATTTCAGACAAACTTCATCCAAAATCTGACAAATGTATCCTTGTGGGCTATCCAAAGGAAACAAAGGGGTATTATTTCTACAATACATCTGAGAACAAAGTGTTTGTTGCTCGAGATGGTGTCTTTTTGGAGAAAGATCACATTTCCAAAATGACAAGTGGGAGAAAAATAGACCTCGAAGAAATTCGAGTCGAACAACAAACTCTAGAGAATGCTCAAGATGACATTCAGGATGAAACTCAGAGATCTTTAGAAGAATCTGGTGAGAATCATGGTCAATCTAGAAATGTTACCCCGCGTAGATCGCAAAGATATAGATCTCAACCGGAAAGGTACTTAGGTATTTTGACGAACGAGAGCTATGACGTTCTATTACTGGAAAGTGATGAACCTGCGACTTACAAACAAGCTATGACGAGCCCTAGCTCCAAGCAATGGCAAGAAGCCATGCAATCTGAATTAGACTCCATGTCTGAAAACCAAGTATGGGATTTGGTCGATTTGCCAGATGGCTATCAAGCCATTGGAAGCAAATGGGTTTTCAAACTGAAAAAGGACAAGGATGGGAAACTTGAAGTTTTCAAAGCTAGATTGGTTGCAAAAGGTTACAGGCAAGTCCACAGTGTGGATTACGATGAAACCTTTTCACCAGTTGCAATGCTAAAGTCTATTCGGATCATGTTAGCAATCGCTGCATATTACGATTACGAAATATGGCAGATGGATGTCAAAACTGCTTTCTTAAACGGCGTTTTAACAGAAACTGTGTTTATGACACAGCCTGAAGGTTTTGAGGATCCAAAGAATGCTAAAAAGGTATGCAAGCTAAAGAAATCAATCTACGGATTGAAGCAGGCATCCAGGAGCTGGAATATACTTTTTGATGAAGCAGTCAGTGACTTTGGTTTCATCAAGAACGCAGACGAATCTTGTGTATACAAGAAGGTCAGTGGGAGCAAAATTGCTTTCCTAGTATTATATGTCGACGACATATTGCTTATCGGAAATGACATTCCTATGTTGAACTCTGTCAAGATTTGGCTTGGGAAATGTTTTTCGATGAAGGATCTAGGAGAAGCACAGTACATATTGGGCATCAAGATTTACAGAGATAGATCTAAAAAGATGATTGGACTTAGTCAAAGAACTTATATCAATAAGGTGCTTGATAGGTTCAAGATGGCGGACTCCAAGCGAGGCTACCTACCCATGTCTCATGGAATGACTCTAAGCAAGACTCAGTGCCCAAAAACACTTGATGAGCGTAGACGAATGAATGGGATTCCATATGCATCATTAATTGGTTCAATAATGTATGCTATGATATGTACACGCCCGGATGTTGCGTACGCACTCAGTGCTACGAGCAGATACCAGTCAGACCCAGGAGAGGCGCATTGGACTGCTGCCAAGAACATTCTGAAGTACCTGAAAAGGCACAAAGATGACTTCCTGGTCTATGGTGGAGATGATGAATTAATTGTTAAAGGCTATACGGACGCAAGTTTCCAAACCGACAAAGATGATTTCAGATCACAGTCTGGGTTTGTCTTCTGCCTCAACGGAGGAGCAGTAAGCTGGAAAAGTGCTAAGCAAAGCACCATTGCGGATTCTACAACTGAAGCGGAGTACATTGCTGCACATGAAGCAGCAAAGGAAGCTATATGGCTAAGGAAGTTCATAGGTGAACTTGGTGTAGTCCCCTCCATTAAAGGACCAATAGCCCTGTATTGTGACAATAACGGAGCTATTGCACAGGCAAAAGAGCCTAGACACCACCAGAGAGTCAAGCATGTACTTCGTAGATTTCACCTTCTACGAGAGTTCGTTGAAAGAAAAGAAGTCGAGATAAGCAAAATTGGAACTGATGACAACATATCAGATCCATTAACTAAACCTCTGCCGCAGGAGAAGCACAACTCGCACACTGCAGCTATGGGAATCAAGCATATTGGAGAATGGCTTTGATGTCTCTGTTTAATGTTTTAAAGTTTTAGAGTTTAAATCTTTGTAAAACATTATTGGTTAATCATTCACAATAAATGAAAAGAATTCATTTTTCCATTTAATTTGTGGTTTATTAAATGATGAGTCCCTTCAATTTGACGATATATTCAAGATAGACTGTCAGGACCAGTCCTGTGACTAAGAAATGTCTATCAAGTGAACTTGAATGTCAAAGGTTGAAAATGGTCCCTAGTCGGAGTTTTCTATAAAATTGGACGCATAGAAAACGTTAGACGATTAGAATGCAAGATGACTAGTAGTTCTGTTTCTTGAACTATGTGGACATGGCAATGTCATAATCATTTGCATAGATACTTACTTTGGGAAGACTAGTATCGGACAAGACCTATGAAACTTTACTGTAAGAGATGAAAATCTGTCATAAGTAAATTTCATTAAATTATTAGACACCAAATCCTCAATACCTGAGTAATTTGAGATTACTTGTTTGAGAACTGGTTGCTTTGACGTTGACCAACCGTCGCACCGTAAAAGGAGGCTATAAAGGCAACGCTCAGGTAATCACCTATCAAACGAAGTCTAATCTCAAGATCGCAAGATTGGGATTGTCCTCCCATAAATCGGGATGAGATGCTTAAAAGTTGTACAAGGCCACTCGGAGAGCTAGAAACTGTGAAATGCATGGTCGTGCTCGGATGAATCATAGGCTATGATTATCTGTTTATTTGATCAGTTGAACTCTGAAACCGAGAAACACCTCTGGACATAATAAGGATGACAACTCTTACCTTATGTTCAAGAGCAAGCATCGAGCGACAAAGGAATTAGGAAATGCACACTTGTCCCTAAGGACAAGTGGGAGACTGAAGGAAATAATGCCCTTGGTCCAAGTATGCATTCTATGATAAGTCTAATAAATGCGGTTCAGTATTAATTAACAAGTTAATAATTCAGTGAGATCAAGTGAGCTGAATGCCTAGCTAGAGGCCGCTTCAGTTCAAGTGGAATTAATGATATTAATCCACAGCTTACTCTTGACTGAACCCGTAGGGTCACACAAATAGTACGTAAACGGATCAAGTATTTAATGGCATTAAATACTCTATCTATGGATATTCGGAATCGACGGATCTTGGTTTCAGTGGGAGCTGAGATCGTCACAGGCAAGAAATGAATACTCCGGAAACGATGATATTACCGGAAACGGAAATATGGATCGTATCGGAAATATAAATATTATCCAAGTCGTAGATGTTGCCGGAAACGGAAACATGGTACGTATCGGAAAATATTATCGGAAATGGAAATATTACCAGAATCGGAAATATTGCCGGAAACGGAAATATTGTCAGAATCGGAAATATTACCGGAATCGGAAAATAATTCCGGAAACGGAAATATTAAATATTTGTTCGAAACGGAAATTAATTCCGGAATCGGAAATGTTAAATATTGTTCGTATCGGAAATGAATTCCGGAATCGGAAATTTAATCGGAAGCGTATCGTACGAATAAGCATCGGACGAGGCCTGCCGGACGAGGGCCCAGCACGAAGCCAGGCCATCGCCCAGCAAGCCAAGCGCGCCACACAAACAGCCACGCCAGGCCCAGCGCAAGGCCAGGCCCAGCAGGCCGTGGCAGCGCGCACAGCGCGCGCAGCGCGCGCGGGTGCTTGCGTGGGCTTGTGGCTCGCGCAGGCCTCGCTGCGTAGGCTGCTGCTCGCACGCACGCATGGGCGGCCCATCGAGGCTGCCGTGTGTGTGTGCGTAAGTGTTTGTGTTCGTGCACGTTTCCTAAAACGTGCAGAGTTCGGTTAATGATTAAATTCCTAATTCTATTTGATAAATTAATTAAATTAGAGTTCTTGTAGGATTCTAGGTTTAATTAATTTGTATCTGAATAGGATTCCAATTCCCTTTCCATACCCCTATAAATATGTGGCCTGGGTTCACAATTTATAACGAGTTTAAAAGTATTCAAAGTGAGTTTTTGAGAGAAAAATTCAGCCACACATCTTGCTCAAAAGTGCCGAAAATTCTAGTACCTTAAGGGCGATTCTAGTTGGTCAATCTTAAGGCGGATCCGGACGTGCTGTGGACTATCTACGGAGGGACGACACTTGGAGTCCTAAAGACTTGTTCTTGTTCGGTTCGGGCGCAGCTAGGGAGGGCACGCAACAAAGAGTATGCATCTAAATTATGCTATATGATTATGTGTAAATAATATGTATTCCTGGGTTAATGGTTGTTTCCGCATGATTTATGTAATATCATATGTATCATAACCTAACAAACATTGTTGTCATAGGAGGCTTAACAACGACACAAAGAGTTATTTATTTTTATATTTTTTTAGTCGCTTTTAGAATCGAGTGCCTTTCATACGCCCTCGCAGCAATCTTTACGAATATTTTTTTTGCTACGTATATTTTTTTTACGCGGGCACCGAGGCTGCTGCGCCTGACCAAAAGGCCAGGCAGCAACTTCAGTGCCCAGCGAAGGGCGTGAGAAATAATGGCGCCCAGCCAGGGGCGTTGAAAATGCGTCCCTGGCTGATTCTCGTTTCTTGTTTGCGTATACTTTTTGTTTATGCGACTTTGATTTTGCGTGCTTGCCTAATAACGTCCTTTACGCGTTGTGCAGCGTTTGTGGGATTCGTTACGGGCCATCCCGAGCGTCGCTTATTTTTGTTGCGATCGTTCGGGTTTGCGGAACACGTGTCTTGGTATAACTCTTTGGCCAATTGGTTTATGAATGTTTGGGCATTCTTTAAGGTCGTTGGTTTTCTAACATTATTTGTCACACACATTCACGTACTTCGCTACACATAACTAACACTACATCATGAGGCAAGATAATAATATGTCATGTAGTTTATGATAGGCTTCTATGGGTAGTATTTGCGCCGGCTTGGTACCGCTTCTATCGCAGATCCAACACATGCCCCGGTCAAGGTAGTGCCTTCAACAGACGAATTTCGCCCAAGAGGCCAATCACGATGTAAGCCAAGGGGGCATGCACCAATGAGAGGGACCTAATGGGCGAGCGATTGGGTTTGGGACGGGTGTACTACTAGCGAAAGTGCCGAGTGGACAACATTCGAAGCGTATGCACCCCCCGGTTGGCGATGGGTATCCTTAGTCCTAACTCCCTGAGGGAGCCAAGATTCGTTATGCGGTTCTGCCCTTTCACATTAATATGCTGATTTTCAGGTCGTCCCAACTTGATGGGGAAATAAACGCGGGGTAGGATCGTTTCACCCTTCGTCTATTTTGATTACCTACGAGCACGAGTATTTCCTTCACTATCCCCAGTGGAGTCGCCACTGTGAGGGGGTAGAAAAAAGCGCGAGGCTAATGCGTGACCCTGTCCCTCGTGGGTGTGACGTTTCTTTTTGTCAAATCAAGTGTAATTGGATTTCCTGTGAGTTTACACCCAATTGACTAGTAATATAGGAGTCGCCATTCAGTTTTTAACGACAATGAGAAAAACTGACAAAACTTGGTTATCGTTACATAAAGGGAGTGCAATTATGTTTGACCACGACGGCCGTAGGTTCCCTTGTGATCCCTAGTGTGGGGATCTCTCAACATACACCCGCAAGGTAGAGATTGAGGGTTCGGGGGACTGTAACTACCGAGAGGAGTACTCGCTCTTCGATAACTCCAGAGGCAGGATATCCTTACTAGCTCAGCATAAATAATTGAAGGGACATGTGTTAACTATTAAACTAATCTGAGTTGATTTTAACAATATGCAACATATAGTACTAGATCGAGCGCGATTATCTGATTTAGATTGTATTAAGGGACCTAGCATGATAATCCAATTTCCCAAAAATATCATATTTATTAGGCGTGATAGAACAATCAGATTTAGTTAGTTTAACAGTTTATAAAAAGGGCGAGGAAAGCAATTAAATCATAGAAAAGGGACACATTACGACGCACCCTTGAGAGGTGCGTCACGGTTCTCAGAAAACTAACCACTTTAACTTTGCTGTTTCTCCTTTTATTTAACGAATCTAAAATTATGGGACAGGATACGTTCTGTTCGATTTATGGATCGATTGCGACAGAACGCGTGATCAGTTTTGCAGCGTGAGGCTTAGGCTTAGGGGTTTAGAGTCAATACTCAGAATAATAATTGTGTGTTGTTGTCTTTTTCACGTCGAACTTAGGGCCCTATTTATAGAAAAGAGTTCGTGGAGAGATAGAATTGTAGAACTCTAATCCACGAGGAATTAGGAAAGAACACGTCCCAGGTAATTTCAGCGCCCAGGGCTGGGCGTCGAAGTTTTCGGCGCCCAGAGCCAGGCGTTGAAAATAGGATCCAAGCAATTTCAGCGCCCAGGGTTGAGCGTTGAAATTGATGTTTGGGCCGTTTCTTTGTCAGATTCGGACTCTTAGAATCCGGAGTGTATGAGACTTTAATCGAGTCTTTTAGTGCGTATTAATTTTATGATGGAATGCATCTGGGCCCGTTACGAACTCTAGGCTTGTTAGGATTTTAATTAATACGTAACTCTTATTTTCGAATCGTATTAGGAACAGGATTCTCTCGCAATTTCTATCTCATTTAGGATTTATGTTGGAGTGCAACACCTAATTCTGATAGGTTTCTATCTTTTATGACTTGCCACTTTTAACAACTACCCATTACGGCAGTTACTATTTTTAGCAGGCTTCCATAAATAGCAGGTTTCTATAAATAGCAGGTTTCGGGTGAAATGAAAAGGGGAATTGAGATTCGTTATTTTTATAGGAGATGCGTTGTCAAGTGGAGATTTACGTTCTCATCATTGAACCTTCCCTTTCGGGAATAGGGACAAAAGTAGGTGTCTACAATAGTATTATTATTTCTATATGTTCATAATCAATTTTATGTAGAATTAGGGACGCAGACGGGTCCAATCTAAAATCCCTCACAGCCCCGTCACCCTGCAACGTATACATATTTAACCCCATCGTCCATCAAACTTCCTCCATCCTTTCACACTTAGGGAGGATGCACATAGGGATCCCCCAAAAAACTTGCCCCACTTACAATTTACATCCGTATATTCGATAAATAATCCACTTTTAGCCTGCATATCCGTACCCGTCTACAATTCTCATCCCTATCCCCTCCATCAATGATAGAAATGATATTCATCCCTCCCAATCTCGTTTTGAGAGGTACAAAATAAAATGCATCCCCTCTTCATCACCCTCTCCCGCACTCGCCTCAAACCCACCCCTAGACTCTACTATTTTTTTTTTTTGGTAAAACAATTTTGAATTTTAAAAACTCTATTCTAGAGTATTTGGCGATTCATTTGTCTGATTAAAATAATTAAGTAACTAAACAAAACATTATAATAATTAAGTTATTATTAAAAAAAAATATTCATAACCAACGTAGTAGAACTTTTAGTAAGCGTT
The DNA here is from genome assembly GCF_020520425.1 of Spinacia oleracea. Lineage (NCBI taxonomy): Eukaryota > Viridiplantae > Streptophyta > Magnoliopsida > Caryophyllales > Amaranthaceae > Spinacia > Spinacia oleracea. The sequence goes on from NC_079492.1 coordinate 126,634,247, forward strand.
AGTTATGCTTATTATATTTGGTAAAAAGCAATGAACCATTTGATATTACGATTCTCGGCCCTATCTTTTATCCTATTTGCGTGAGCTAAAATATTTGGTGTTGTACATTTTTATAATTTCATTTATTTATATTAAAGTAGAGGAGAATCAAAGAGTGAAATTTTTATCACCACATATTACTTCGTATAAGATAATCAAATAAAAGAACAACACTTGTCAGCACTGTAATCAGATTTGTAGTTTCAGGGAGAAATAACATATTGTGTATTAAATTATTTAAACATAATTATAAGAATCTTTAATAATGAAAATCTTGGTAAGTTTCATTTTTACGTTATATTTTAAGGATGTTTATTATCAACGGAATCTAAAGATTTACAATGGAAATCAATAATATTTTTTTTTTGCATATTTTTCCTAAAATAAAACAAACAAATTTTGACTAATATTTTCATCATTTTTTTATATTTAAGGAGAGGCGAATCATAGGGTGACATTTGTCATCACCACATTGATTTCCTCTCTTTTAGTATATTATATAGAATTGGCCCGGCCCGAAAATGGTCTGAAAGCCCGCTATTATTAGCCCGAAATAGCGGATTTTGGGCACAAAAACGGACCGAAGTTTGATCCAGTCCGGCCTGACATAATGGGCAGATTTTATACTCTCGGCTCGGCCCACCTTTTGACAAGGTCTACTGCTGAGTATGTGTCCATTCTCTGGCAAAAAAAAAAAATGGGTCGGAGCAGAAGTTGTAGACAACAGCAAAAGAGAATGGCGAGCAAAAGAGACGATTATGTTCACGCAATTGCAAGGAATGGAGATGCCACCACTATTGAATTGATCATCTGTTCTAACACTTTAGCTACCAATTCCAGAGATAAGCATTCCAGAACCCCGTATCCTATTTCTCTCTCTTTATTCAATTGTTGGCAGTTTTTTCTGGATTGAGATTGAATTTTACTGCATTTAGTTGAACTTGAGTGTTCTATTATGTTTAATAGCTCCTTATATTTTTTCTGGTTTGGCTGTAATTTTGTTGTCTAACTTGATGATCTATCTCTGCTCTTCATTGAGAAATCAAATTGCCGATGTCTGACTTGTTAGATCTCTTCACTAGCAGGTTGTTGAAATTACTGGATTAATCTTGACAAAACTCGTTGGTTCCGCTAGGGGTGGTTGTGTGGTAAAGTTCTCAGTTCAAAGCTGTCCAGGAATTGATTAATCAATTGATTTGCTATTAATCTCAGACTTTTGAAATGACATTCAGGTCAGCGTGGTAGATGAGCAATCGTGATTATTGAAGGGAGGAGATGAAGATTTTAGATAACCGATTTTAGAGGTAACCGGTTGACCTGGATTGTTTAAAGAAGGAAAATCAAATAGTTAGGATTATTATGGAATAATTGCTAATTTGGATTAATAATAGAAGACCACCCATAGTTGAGATTAATAATATTAAATTTACATTTTTTATTGTTACCTCAATCTCTACTTTTACCAAACGCTAACACTAGTTACCCGCTTCTTTGACAACTAATTGTTACCTCTACTATTAACTGCTACCTGCTACCCGCTACTCCAACAGCTACTCGTTACTCAACCGCTACCCGCTACTGCTAGTTTTGCCTAACAAGGCCTAGAAAGATTATTTTAGGGTTTAGCAAATTATTAAGAAAAAATTGACAAATAAAGAATATTTAATTTTAACAAATTAGCAAGAAAAGTTTGATTTATCTTTTATTAAGAATTAAGCTAGGGTTCTGGTTTTTTTTTTAAGGTTCAACAATTTGAATTGTAGAATTTTAAAAAACTAACCTTGTATTAATTTGCAAAATGTGATCAACCAATAATATGGGAATTGTTGAAATTGAATTAGGAGTTTTCTTGTGAAATATTGTATTTCATGAGAGAGAAAGTGAATATTTAGGTTTTGAAGAATTTATTTCGGAGAAAACATAAAAAGTTATTAAGGAAGGAGATCATTAATTGATTGTTGGCCTAAATGCAACCCATAACACTGATTTTAGGTTTGGTGGAGTTAATTGATTGTTGACTTGTTGAGTTTCCTAATTTGTTATTGCAATCAGTTTTTAAAATCAATAAATAAGCAGCTTTATAAATCAATAAATAATTAGCCTTTTAATTGAATTAAATTGTGAAATTGTGGAGGGCGCTTTAGTCTATTCCATAGGGGACACCAAGTATAATTACTAAATTGACCTCAGGAGTTTCCTTATAGAATAGAGATAGTTGTCGTATGACTATTTTATTAATGAATTAATTTTGTTCTTTTAAAAAAACTTTGGAAGAAATCTAGTAACTTCAATTATTAATTTTTGTTAACCAAGATTAAAAATAATTAAAGGACTATAGTTACGACCCATTTGGTAGTCGATAATAAATGGTGAGAATCTGAATATATCTAAGTGACATCATAATGTACATGGTAATGAAACTTTATCTCAAACTTGATTTTTTTTTTTAATATAAATTTGCGTTCCTACTCAAAATCACTCACCAAATGGTAATGAACGGAAATAAAAATTAATGAAGAAAAAATAGATAATTTTGAGTAATGTAGCATTACAATGGGAATGGATATAGATTTTTCATATAAATTTACATACAAATTCATTCCCGTTGATACCATTTATAACCAACTGCCAAATATGGCATAAGGTTAATAACAACGATACATTCTTTCAAATTTTTGTTTTATTCATTATTATTTTGACACAGGACTTTCAATAAATTAATGCATGGAAAATCAAACAATATTACAATGGCAACCGAAAACTCTTGTGTGGAGTACATATATAGTGTTTCAATGGAGAGATGCAACTGGTTGGGTGCCTAATACCTGTGGCACTTATTGACCTTATTACAAGCACGAGAATACGGGTTTGCGACATAATCCCCAATTTTAGCTTTTGGATCTGCTCCGCAATGCGGAGGAGGACGGAGTGTCTTGCATGGATCGAGGTTTATATAATGCTTTCCTTTAACTTCTGCATTTGCGACTAGTTGGTTGTTTGTTATTAGCGCCATGCTCATTATCAAACTCAAATACACCACTAATATATGCTTCATTTTATAATTTGAGGAAAATAAAATCAAATATGTTTAGCTAGATTTAATTTTCCTTAGAAAATTATGTTTTGATTTTTTGAAATTTAAAAGAAATATCCGTTCTATTTATTACTTCGTACAAAACATTACATTGTTTTGTTTGGGGGATAAACTCTGTTTGTTTTGTATCCACACGTTTTAGAAGGTCTAAAATTAGAAAAATAAAAATTTAATTATAGGAAATTATTTTCAGAAAGTACCTATCCTTTTTCACACCATTACCACAGGTTTTTCTCTATAATAACTCGAGCATATCTTATTGGTAAGGATGATATACCTGCCACCTCAAATAATATACCTGATTCTAGTTGAGGCAACACTAGCTAAAACTACGCTGCACAACAAGGTATTATTTCCCATGTAACTGCCTACTTGGTGTTTGTTACAACTTACAAGGATGACACATCAGCCACATATTACGGAGTAGTTGATTAATAAATAATTAATGCTCTTTTCCTATTTATCCTAGCAGGTTATTACTTGTAATCTAGCCAGTAGTATAAATAGGATATTTTGTCCTAATAGTTGACTATTCATTTTTGGTCTTCATTAACTTGTAATCAGAGAGCACTTTCTCTCTCCTATCCCCCTCCCATTATTGAAGTATTATCTTTGAGCTATGAGCCTAAGGTTTTGGCGATAAATTATGTTTGATTTCTTCTTTGTGTTAATGATTCTGCAAATGATATTGATTAATAAATCATTCATGCTCTTTTCTTATTTATCGATCTTAGCAGGTTATTAGTTGTAATCTAGCAATACTATAAATAGGATATTTTGTCCTGCTGCTAGAAAAACTAAGTTATCCTTCCCACATAGCACAATTAAAACTACCAAACCATTTGAGATTCCACATGTAGATGTTCGGGGGCCTTACAAAGCTGAGACTCTTAATGGTTGTACGTACTGTGTTCTTGACAATAATGGATGATCGATCACCTTATAGCCCCGCTCAGTTTCTTTATAGGTATCTCTCATTGAAAAAATCGATTTCCCCCTCTGTTTCAGTTATAGTGTTTGAGCTACTACTATAATTTAGTATGTTATATATTTGAATAACGTACCATTTTGATAGAATATTTGAATAAGATATTGGTTTCATTGTCTGATTAGTAATTTGTGAGGATTTTGTGAATTTGAGTATTGATGGATTAATGGATTACTAAGATCAGAACTGAAACTGCATCTCTGAAGAATAGCTCAGTTCCTCCAGGTGAGCGACCCAAGTGCAGAATGAGCTAGTGACTAATTTGACAAGTAATGTTGAACAACTCTCTTCGAAAAATTTGGAACAAGCGAAGGAGATTGAAGAAACAAAGGTAGTCCTAGTTGAAACAACAACAAAGCTCGATGAAACAGAAAAAAAACTTGATGAAACAACAAGACAACTTAAAGAAACAACAGATGCTATGAAGGCTATGCAAGCTCAGATTCTTTTTCTAACTGAAAATGTCATTTTGCGCCAATCTTGAATGTTGGTTATCAGAAGAAATTGCATTGCTTTGTGTTATTTTTAGCTTGATTAAAAATATTTGGACAATTAGTTTAGCGTAGACTTTTTTTCCGTAGTGAAAGCAGGTAAACAACTCTCATATTTAGGTGGATTACAGGTTATATATTGCATATATATGCAATTTTTTGGGATGAAACTTCTTTTGTAGGCTTTGAATTGATCTTTTAATGAAAGTTTTTATTATTTAATCGTTGTTGTAATTATCGCATCAATAAATTTGATTTAAATCTATTTCAGAATTTGAAAACAGAGCAGTAAATAAAGCAATGGAAAAATATTTTGTTGCTAGGTTTGGCAACCAAAAAAATATCCAGTGCAATTTTTTTTGCTAGTTTAATAAAAATCTGTAGCTAATGTTAGCTACCAAATAAATAATTTGTTTAAATAAATATTTTGTAGCTAATGTTAGCAACCAAATAGATAATTTGTTGCCATTGTTGGCAACCAAAAATAAATAATTTGTTGCTACTATTAGCAACCAAATAAATAATTTGTTTCTCCTACTAGAAACCAAAATAAATATTCATTGCCCTTTTTTTTAGCAACTAATGTTATTAATTTGTTGTTATTTTTAGAAACCAATGTTAATAAGTTTTTTTTAGTTGTGGCAACCGTTTTTTAATAGTTCGTTGCTATTTTTAGCAACAACGTATTCCTACACATGGTAACCAATATAGAAACCATATTTCATGGATGCAAAATGGCAACAAAATAGTTTGGGATTTAGTTGCTAATATCATATGGCAACCAGCGATTTAGTAACCATTATTTTTCGTTTCCAATCCGTTGCTAACTAGACATGGAAACGGATTTCTTCAAAATAGCAACAAATTTGAAGTGTTGCTAAAATGACTTTATTTTTTAGTACGTACTGCTATCTTCAAAGTATGGAAAAAGTTGAAGATTGTTAAGACTGGTCTAAAAACTCTTCATGATAGAGAGTTTACAAGATTAAAGGAGAGGATTGAGAATTTTAAAGCTGATTTGAATCATAACAAAGGCTAGCTTGCTATTGATCACACTGAGACCAGATTGCAAGATGATGAGAAGGAGTGTAGCTTGAAATTGAAGAAAGTTCTCCTAGTTCAAGAAAGTTCTCCTAGTTCAAGAAAGTTCCTTCAAACAAAAATCAAGAATCCAGTGGCTTAGAGAGGGGGATTCTAATACTAAATTCTTTTTTGGTGCCATGAAGGAGAGGAATGATAGGAATAATTTGATTGTTGTATGATAGCTATGGTAAGGAGTTGCTAACTAATGTTGAAATCACTAAGGAAATTAGAACATTCTACAAGACCTTAATTGGTTCTGCAACCTCTTCCTTAAATGACATTGATATTAAGATAGTGAGGAGAGGAAATCAACTTTCTGCTACAACTACTGAAAGTTTGGTGAGACCAGTGACATCTGATGAAATTGATAAAGCCTTGAAAGGGATTGATGTGAATAAAGCTCCTGGATTTGATGGGTTGAATAGTTTCTTCTTCCTGGAAGTTTGGGGTATTCTCAAGGAGGACATGTATAAAGAAATCTAGAAATTCTTTGAAGTTGGGATTATGCTAATACTGGTGAACAACATTGTTGTAACTCTCATTCCTAAAATCCATAATGCTTCAAGTGTTAAGGATTTCAGGCATATTGCTTGTTCCTCAGTGGTGTATAAAATTGTCTCCAAAATTCTCACAGAGAGAATGCATTCAGTCCTTGGAGAGGTGATAAATTCAGCTCAAACTGGGTTTATTCATGGGAGAGTTATTTCTGGTTATTTATGATAACATCTTATTAGTTGTTGAATGAATCAAGTGTTATTCTAGGAAATATGTGTTCCCTAGGTGTATTATAAAAGTTGACTTAAAGAAGGCATATGATTGGAGTGGCCATTTTTCTAAAGCATGATGTATGAATTGAGGTTCCCTGATAAATTCATAAGATGGATCATACACATCCTAGCCATTGTGTCTTATTTTATCTTGGTGAATGGCTTCCCTTCTCCTCCAATTCCAGTTAAGAAAGGGCACATACAAGGTGATCCTATGTCACCCTTTCTATTTGCCAAAGGCATGGAGTACCTTTCAAGATGCCTTTTTACACTTGGGCCTGACTTTAAATTCCTCCCAAGGTGTAAAAGATTAGAGATTAGACACGTGATGTTTGCAGATGATCTATTAATGTTTGCAAGGGATGATGAGCCTTCTGTTAAGACCATGGTTGATGCTTTCACAAAGTTTTCAGCAGCATATGGCTTGGAAGCTAATTTGCATAAAAGTGAAGTGTACATTGCAGGTGGTCCTGACTCAGTTGCTGAGTTACTCACTTCTGAGTTAGGTATTCCTAGGGGTACCTTTTCCTTTTAATTACTTGGGAGTGCCTTTGTCTTTACCGGGAAATTGAGCTACACTGGTTGTAAGCCATTAATTGAGAAATGTGTAACAAGGGTAATGGGGTGGCCTTCTAAGATGTTATCCTATGTAGGCAGACTTTAACTCATCAAGTCTGTGTTGTTTGGCATCCAACTGTACTGGTGCCAAATCTTTTTTATGCCTAAGAAAGTGATAAAGGAAAATCAGAGAATCTGTAGATGCTTCTTATGGACAGGTTCAGATAGTGGTTCTAGAAAAGCTCATATCTCTTAGGAGCAACTTTTCCTTCCTACAAATTGTGGTGGGTGGAATCTGAATGACCTGACCATGTGAAATAAGGCTGTCGCCCTTAAACACTGATGGGCTCATTTTACGAAACAAGACATGATGTGGGTGAAATGGGTGCATACTTACTAAATAAAGCAGGAATGATTTCTGGTCCATGAATGTTCCCAATGGATTAACTTGGTCCTTGAGGAAGATTTGGCACTAGAGAGAGATACTTGTTCAAGCAGGGGTTGCTCGAAGATTTGTTTAGGCTGAGAAGTTTAAGATTCAGAAAGTATATAAATACTTGAAACCAGAAGCTACTCAAGTAAGCTAGAAAAGGATTATTTGCATTAGCAAATCCAACCCTAAAGGTATTGATAATCTAGCAGGAACACGTAGAAAAGGGGGGGGGGGATTGTAATCGGAACTTAATTGAGTTTCTTGCAGAACTTAGAACAATTAAAGGAACTGAGAAACACGGAAACAAAAGTTAAACAATTTGAGGAAACTTCTTGACACTGATTAAGAAGAGAAAACCTCAAAACACTTTTATATTAAAATAATACTTCGATTACAATAATATAACAACTGGAGTTCCTCACAGTAATCAACTTTGATTACAACTCTCTTTTTGCTTCTCTTTCTCTCAGACTTAACTCTAAGCCTTAACAGGATTACTCAATCCTCTCACACTCGAATTACAATTGGTTTATGAGAACTCTAAATAATAATAAAGCTTTTAGATGTATATGGAACTTAGGAACTTGAATTTTTCTAGGACACAAACCGTTTTGAAAAACTCTTTTAAAGCGTTTTTAGAAGTAAGAAAACTTTTGGAATGTTTGTGTAATTTTAACAGAAAATACACGACCCTTTTATAGAAATGAATCATTAGGGTTAGTTCCCTTCAAATCTCAACTGCCAACTATCCTATACTCCTCGGTCTCCACGATCCTTGACTTGTGGAACAAGGGAAGACCACTTCCCCAGTAACTCCTCACAAGTTGGGCGTGGGCTTGAACTAGTTCAACGCTCAAAAGCTTGGTAGAAAACAGTTTGTCATTAAATCATATTTTAGGAGAAGTTTTAGGGATAGTAAAACTGTTTTTATTTATTTGATAAAATCAGATTTTATTTGGTAAAATAAAAACAATAATTATTTATATGAATTTACTCCTTAAAACTTGCTGCCATATACTCCCTCCGTCCCGGAATACACGCACCGGTTTGACTTTTTGCACTATTCAAATAATCCACTTTGACCCTATTTTATTTCTAGTATATGAAAAAAAAAAGTTAGCATATAATATATTGTTGGCTTCATCTTAACATATATTTTCAAAATATTAATATTTCATAAGTTTTTATAGTATGTAGTTAAAGATATTGGTGGTCAAAGTTGTGCATTGGCAAGCGTGTCGACTCGAACCGGTGCGGGTATTCTGGGACAGAGGGAGTATTTGATAAAATCGTTTTAATAAAATTAATATCCTTAAGTTCCATAATATATATATATTTTGGCTAACATTATTATTTTACACAAAACCTAAGAGTATTCAACTACCTAGTTTCGTGTCTTCTTTTCACTGGAGTTGCGACTCACAAGCTGCAGTAGTTCCTACTCTGAAAGAGGTGAGTTCCTCACAAAGAAGATAGGAACTCAGTACATGGGAACTTCACCATTCTAGGAAATCTTGTGAGTGTAGTTGTTTCTCTGATTTGTATCAGCTTTGTTGCTCCAGCTTTGCTTAATCCACCTCAGGAATTTTAGCAGCTATCCCTAGTTCCTCTCTGGAACTTGAGCACTTTACTGTAGGCAGCTAAGATGAGCAGAAGCACCAAGACTAAAGATATTGCTTATAGTATTCTTTTCATAGAAACTGTGTATGAAATTTGGATTCAAAGGAATGCCAAACTGTATAATAAGCTTGATCCTAACAGAGTGGTTGTAAATAGGATTTTTGTTCAAAGCAGCTTGTAGACAATAATGGTGAGGTGTGATGGCTGTAATGTTTAGGGGTTCTCCTAAACAGTTAGCTTGTTGTCTTGGTGTTAGGTTGCAACTTTATCTTTGGTTAATAATATCTTTATTGGCTAAAAAAAGGCTTCATGGCCTGACCATATCAGATCTTGTTTATGGGTTATACATGAAAGCTTCAAAGCCTGAGTGGTACAGACGCGGTACGTGATGTTGAGATGGTTATCATTCCAAAGACGAGATATGGATGGGTTGAAAACTAGGATGCTTTGTTGCTGCATTTCCCTCTTCCCTTTTTATCCCTTTTACAGACGTGATTTTAACTTGCTAATATTGGCTGATATGGAGAATCTCCTGACATTGTAATTGATGTTGCTGATCCTCATCGAAACAGATTGCATCTGTATAATGAGTCTTGGCAGTAATCACCAACGTCAATTTTAGATCTTTGCTGTAATAGATCGAGTAATGTTTAGAATTTTAGATCTTTGTTGTAATAGATCGAGTAATGTTTAGAATTTTAGATCTTCACTAACAATGCTTTCTCAAATATTATTAATTAATTTTCTCAAAACATCACCCCAGATTCACACACACTACATTATCTCATTTTTAAATACTTTATTTTTTGTTACAATTGGAAACATTATCACTCATTAAACTTTGGATCATATTTGTATTAGTTACGTTCAAGCATAAACTTGAGGGTTAGCAATGAGATGGTCTTCAACAGCCTTGAATATCTTCTGAATTCCTTCTTTGGCCTTTACAAGGTCATCATCCTTCATCACATTATCACCCTTCAAGTGATAGTGTGCCACCATCTTGCACCTTGTTCCGGCCTCTGATGGCTCGTACTTATCCTCATACACAACGTACTCTACTGTTTCAGGAAACACATCTCCTTCAATGCAAGTGTACTTTAGGTACAAGTTACTGGCATCGATCTCGTCCACTCTGTTTTTCACATATTTGAATGGAGCCTCTGCACATATAATTCATTCAAATTATATACTTATATTATACGGAGTATGTTCCTTAAATATAGAATTAGAGTATATATAAACATACACTACGGATGTGTTCTCTTCGACTGATATGACTAAGTTATTTGAATTGAACTTATAAGACCGTACGTATGATCTTATTTGACTTGTAGGATTGTAGTATGACCTTATCCGAGGATTTAGGACTTTATAAGACCTTAAGGAAGTTAAGTAGTTTGTATATGATAAAGAATTTTGTTAGCTAGAGTATTAATATATACTAGACGTACTACTAGTTACATAAGTACGTAGTAGGTAGATGATATACATAATGTAATGTTAAGTTGTGAAAAAATATCTGACCGTCGGGGAGATTGATCTGCTTGACACAACCAACGGTGGTGGAGTCACCTTCAACAAACTCAACAGATTTAACCAAATGAGGCACAACCTTAGGCATCAAGTTGTGGTTGTCAATGGCTAAAGCTTGGAACAACCGCGGCGCAGCAACCGGGCTGGTGATGTCAGCCAATGTGTATGTGAATACACCCATTATTAAGATTGTGTTTTATTTGAAGGGAGTAAAAAGAAGGGATATGAGGAAGACTAGCTAGCTTATTAAGTTAGCAAAGGAAGATGAAATGAGAAGTGGATATGAAAAGAATGTGATTGGTCTGGTATTTATAATGGTGGATAGAGTTGGTGAGGACAAAGAAGCTGCTCTGCTCATTCAAATTCCTTTTTGTTAACTTTTTGCCGGAGCAGCCCTTGCTGAACGACTGACTGAATTACAACCTACTATGGCCCAAAATCTATCCACTTTACGTTTTCAGTTAACTAACTACTACCTCCATTTCATAAACATATCTACAGTCACTATTTGCATAAATATTAAGACAAAAATGAAAAAATTGGTAGAATATAACAAAATATGGATAAAATAGGAGAAATGTGTAAAAATGTTGGGTGGATGTAACAAAAAATGAATAAAGTAAGAGAAAATGAGTGAAAAGTTGTAAATATTGTAGGATAAGAAGGAAGGTAGTAAATTTTCATGTCCAAAAATAGAATAAAGCAAAGTGTATAGAACATTATAAAACGGACTAAAATGAAAAATATAAAGATCATTTTGAAACGGAGCTATGCAATTTTTAGTAACATCTTATAATGTTCAAGGTGTCCGGTGAAATTGAGGCAATTTAACATTAGACACCATAATTTAACAAATGAAAAATAAGAAGGGTTATGATTTAGTGTATTTAGTATAACTATTTTATCGTATATATATATCCATTTAAAAACCTATATACGGAGTATTATTTTGATATCATGATATTATCTAATCATTGAATTAGCCGCTATTACCTCCGTTTCATAAATATGTTACAGTTACTATTTGCACAAAGATTAAGAAAAAAGTAGAAAAATTGGTTGAATATAATTAAATATGGATAAAGTAAGAGAAATTGAGTGGAAAATTTTAAACATTGTTGGGTAAGAAAGATAAGTTAGTAAATTTTCATATTAAAAAATAGAATAAAGCAAAGTGTAAACAACATAATGAAACGGATTAAAACAGAAAATGTAAAGATCATTTTGAAATAAATGTAGTATTTATACTAAATAAATCAACGTACTATTATTCGTTTATAATATTAATTGACCCTTATTTATGAATTCAAATACATAGTGGATAATATACTATCCAACATTTTTTAAACGAAGGCATTACCATAATATGCTGTTATTATATATTAATGACTCAAGAAAGTATAGTCTAAGTTCTTTAATGAAAACTTTGTAGGTGCAAATTGGAAAAGGCTCAATGTTATGCTTTTGCATTAAAAAGGCAAAGGACGGTGGTGAGTAGACCTGGTTATTGGACAGGGTATTCCAATGGATATCGGGTTAGGGTCAAGTTAATAGGGTTTTTATTGGGCAGGGCTCTTATTGGACAGAGCCTCTATTGGACAGGGTCATTATAGGGTCAAACTTATACTACAATTATTTTGAACATTAAAATAGTAATGATACAAAAAATTACGTGTATAGCTTCGTATTTACTTGTACTTGCACATGGCTCTTTTGTTTTTCATTTTTCATTGCTTGTTTATTGACCCGCCCACTAATGACCCGCTATTGACCCGCGACCCGCTTTTGACCCGCCCTCTATCGACCCGCTAAAAATGACCCTTTCAATACCCGATCCTCTTTTGACCCGCACCGACCCTGACCCGCCCCGCCCGATAACCAGGTCTAGTGGTGAGGCAAGAGTAGGTGAAGAGTACAAGTGTGTATATTTCAATGTAATTAACTTTTTAATCAGAACGCTCATTACAAGGCATTACAAGTTATAAAGAGGTTGAATAGAATCTGGCTTAATATAGATGATGAGGGCCAAACAAAGCGATCGAATAGAAATCAAGATTGGTTGCGACAGATAATACTTCATCCGGGATCCTACTACATGTACACTAGGTATACAGGGTGTTTTCTACACCGTGTTTTATTATTGGTTGAAATGACATATTTATTGTCTTTCATTCTCATTTTTTAGTGGGTTGTTGATGTGTCAACAAATTATTGGTGATTAACAAGAAAATCTTGTACAATAGGCGTACATGTAGCCTTTTCCCTCCATCCGTCATGATCCATCTAAGTATCTAACTATCCATCTATTCGTCTAGTTAACGTCTCGGGTACCCGAGACTACGGTTCTCATCGAATGTACATCAAACCTTACCGACATTCCTGAAATAGGATCTTAATTCCTAATAGAAGCCCACCATATGCCTTTATGAAAATTAAACAAACACTCAATTACTCGAACAATCGGTGGGCCAATAGATGCCTACTAATTTTTCTTTAGCATAGGAAATTAGGAACAATAATCAATGATGATATTATTAAAGAAGAAATCAGCTACTATAACTATATGGTAGTGAAAATATGACTCGATTGTTTACCCAATTTCATAGTACCACGATGATTTTCTAGACACAAAACTCACAAAAGGTGGCTAAGGTCATTCATTCTTATAGACATGTGATGCATTCATTCACCTACAATTACGTACACTTTGTTTTTCTATTGTTTTTTTCCATCATCATTTGGAGCTATTTTCAAATAGGATTAGGCCCGTGACGGGCCAAGTATATAGGCCCACGTGTTGGGCCCTTCGTCATCTCATGCATTAAGTCTTAAGGCACCGTGTTTAGGACGGTTCAAGGGAAAATTGTATCGTACGTAACTTGTGTCTCTCTTTTCCATAATGAGGTTTATGCACGTTCAGTCCCACGTGTCTCGTCGGATCGATTATGTCGTGCTAGCAAGTTCCCTTTCTCATTAAAAGGTTTTTTTTTGTTAATTTCTTAAAAGATAAGTGTGTCGGCGTACGGGCTGGCACATCGGGTTCGTGTTGTGCTCGTGCCTAATTTCTAAGATGAAGTTCACTCACGAACCATGGTCCATCGTTGTGCCTCTCGTGTTGTGTCCAGTGCAACGAACTTGTCTTGTGCCAGATCAATTTCATGTCGGGCTCCAGCAGTCCACATGTTGGACTGACCCATGTCAAACTCTATTTCCAAGGCCCAAGGGAGCTAAACAGGAAAATGAGCATATATGATGTATCCTAGTGCATACTACCTCTGTTTCAGAAAATTCTTTACGCTTTGGAAAATGTGTCCAAGTATAAAAACTTTGACCTTTTTTTTTCCCATTATATACATCAAAATGTTACAGGTAAGATCTTGTTATATTGTTCTCGGAATGTATTTTCAGAATATATAATTTTTATAATTTTTTCACATACAGAATTGGATATATTAGTAGTTAAATATTGCATTGGAATCCGTGCAAATAGTATCTGTAATTTTTTATTTTGAAACGGAGGTAGTATACATTAATATTTAATATAAATTTAGTAAAAAGTTTGTTACTTTGGATGCCTTATTTTAAGCATAAGTTCATCTTGCCTATCCCACGTTTAAGTAATTTAACTTTGGGCACCTCATTACAGTTTGAAACTTTGAATGCCTCGCCCTAGTACCGTGTTAGCTCTCGATCAAAACTTAAAGTGTGTGATACTGTAGCACATAAGCGTAGCTAATTTTATTTTATTTTATTTTAGGCAAATTTGCTAAAAAGGACCTTTTATAACCCAAATTTTGTGAGAAAGGACCTTATATAATTTTTTTTGTGAAATCACACCTTAATGTAAATTTTTTTGCGAGAAATGACCTTATATATATTTTTTGTGAAATCACACCTTAATATAATTTTTTTTTGCGAAAGACAACCAAAAGTAAGTTTTCGGCATTGACTGAGCTTTTCCGTCCATTGACTTGCACGTGAGAATCACGTGTGACTTTATTTTGCTAATCACACCCAATTTTCCTCCAAAATTCTAAGCTTTAAAACCTAAAGTTGAAAAAAAAATCGAAATAAAATCAAATTTGAAAATTCAAGACTCGGGAAAATCAGTGTCTTTAGCCAACGTAAGCCACGCGTGCTGCTCACGTGCAAGTCAATTGCCGGAAAAGCTCAGTCAATACCGGAAAATTCCCTTAGGTCCTTTCTCGCAAAAAAAATACTTTAAGGTGTGTTTTCACAAAAAAAATTATATGAGGTCCTTTCTCGCAAAATTTGTGTTATAAAAGGTCCTTTTTGGCAAATTTGCCTTTATTTTATTTTATTTATAGAGTTTCTTTTAATTAAAAGATACCCCGTACTACATAACTGTTCTTAAAAAAGAAAAAAATAAACTTTTCCAAAAAAACTTTGTATTACTCTGCTTTTTTTTTTTGTCACGTCAGTTCGATTTAATCGAGTGTTAAAATCATTTATGGAATAGTCAGATTTTATGATTTTAGAACAAATGATAAATGTAATAGAATTTTACTTCTTTCAAGGAAATCAACTTTGAAAATGTAGATTTTCTTGGAAGAAGTATAACTTTTTCTCGGATTTATCACCTTCCTGATTTTAGGTGGCGGATAATTGATACAGCCACTACAACAATTTGTATTTTTAATGACAACCTAATAGCAACGGGTTAAAACTCCCGGCACAAAATTATTTTGCGACGGGGCTAACAACCAAACTAAGATGGGAAAAACCGTCACAAATTTCTTTTACAACGGGTTAACGACGAGATTTCCCATTAATGACGACCCCTTTTATTACGGGTGTCCGACAGAAAATCCCGCCATTAATCAACGATTTTTGCCATTTAGCGACGGAATTTTCCGTCGTTAATAGTACTATGTCTTATAATGAGCCCGTACATGTCAATTTTGCTAGATTCACTCCTAATTAAGTGATTTCTAGTGACTTAAAGTTGATTTGTGGTTTGTTCATAGAAGGTATTGTTTTCTAAGTTTCTTCAACTATATTAGACGGTAGTCAGTAGCGGAGCCAAGTAGGTGCATGTGGGGTCCACCGACCCCCAAAAAAATTTGGAAAAAAACTTATAGTTGAGAACTAAGAGACCTGTTATTATATAGAACCGATCTCTTAGGTTATAATTCTAAAAGACTGGTCTTTAGAAACAACTGATCTCTTATCCTTTTGAATAAATATAGGGATAATCCTAAAAGACTGGATTTTAGAAATAACTGATCTCTTAGAGTTTTGAATTTATTATACCCACTCCTTTAAATTAATTTATTCTTTTCACCGCAAATATGTAAACCGTAGAGAATAATTATAATTTTGTACGATTGTTATATGAATATTTATTAATTTTAGGACGATGCATTTTATTTAGTAATATGTTGTATGTTGTGGAAGATCACCAGACACAATACTCTAAAAAGTAAAAACCATGGAAACGCCACCGCAGACACCCCGAAAAAAAATCCTGAGTCCGCCACTGACTGTAGTTAAATATTGTGTTGCTTGTTGTGCTAGATCCAAAAGCCAATTTTACCAAGTCTAACCGGATTTTTGAGGTTTGGTTAGGTTAAAACAATAGAAAGAAATAAAAAAAAAAAAAAAAAAAAGGTATACATCGTTAAAAAAAAAAAGTCTTTCAACTTCTTGCACTTCATTATCAACTACGGAATATAAACTTCATATCTCACCAAGCACTTTCTCACACATTATTAAAAAAAAAGTTGGAAAAAAAACATGTATGTAACACACTCATATTGAATAGTGTGTTTGTTACAATTGAAAAACACTTGAAAATACAACATAAAAATCAAGATTCACTCATAATAAAAACACCACAATAGTACGTTCAAGCATAAACTCGAGGGTTAGCAATGAGATGGTCTTCAACAGCCTTGAATATCTTCTGAATTCCTTCTTTAGCCTTTACAAGGTCATCATCCTTCATCACATTATCACCTTTCAAATGATAGTGTGCCACCATTTTGCACCGTGTTCCGGCTTCGGAAGGCTCGTATTTATCCTCGTACACAACGTACTCTACCGTTTCAGGAAACACATCTCCTTCAATGCAAGTATACTTTAGGTACAAGTTACCGGCATCGATCTCGTCCACTCTGTTTTTCACATATTTGAATGGAGCCTCTGCATTATTTATTCAAATTGGTCATCATCATCTATTCATATATATGTATACACTACAGGTTTATAATATGTGTTCCTTGAGTATAGAATTAAAGTTTATAAACGAAACATACACTACAGCTTACAGGTGCGCGCGTATAGAACCTTAAAACTTATACTACTTCCGTTTCATGAACATTTTTACGGTTACTATTTACACAAATATTAAGACAAAAGTAGAAAAGTTGGATGAATATAATAAAATAAGAATAAAGTAAGAGAAATGTGCAAAAAGATGGGTGGGTGTAAGAAAAAAAAAGGTAAATAAAGTAAGAGAAAGTGAGTGAAAAATGTAAATATTGTGGAATAAGAAGGGTAATGCAGTAAATTTTCATATCCAAAAATTGAATAAAGCAAGTTGTAAAGAACATTATGAAACGGACTAAAACGAAAAGTGTAAAGATCATTTTGAAATAGAGGTAGTAGAATCTTATATAGCCTTATTTAATTTATATGACCTTATCTAAACTTATAGGAATCCATAAGACCTTGTTACATCTTAAGAAAGCTAATTAAATACTCCGTATACGATAAAGAACTTTACTAGCTAGTTTATCAATATATATGTATTAGATCCGGTTTTGGTGGTGGCGGGATGAGCGACGGAGCAGGGTCTAAAGTTTCAGATATACGGAGTAATATAATTAGTTTTCTAAATATTAACAAATACTCACAAAAATTAAAGTAGTGATTAAGGTGTTGTTGTGTAAAGTGTAATAGATAAAGTCATGAGTTTGATTCTTTTGTGGTTCTGTTTTATAATTTTATTACACAGCTGACAGGCCCCATAATTAACCGTTATATCATCGTAGTCCTGAGTTTCCTGACACTGGTATGTACTCTCTCCGTCTCGGAATACTCGACCCGCTTTGACCGGCATAGAGTTTAAGGGACTTGAATTGACTTATTTAATTTAATAGGTAGTAGTTGATAGTGGTGTATTATTTTAATGTAGTTAGTGGGAAATGTGTAAAGGGGTGTGGTTGGGGAGAGTATGGGTTGAATTTTTAATTATTTTTTATATGGAGTAGGGGTAGGTGGGTCAATAGGGGTGGAGTGAGAAATAATATAATATTATTAGAATATTTCTATTTTTAGAAACAAATCAAGTATTAAGGGACGACCCGATAAGGAAAACAGGTCAAGTATTCCGGGACGGAGGGAGTACTACAGTACTACGTAGATGATATGCATGAAATTATTAATTTATGAAAAAAAACTAACCGTCGGGGAGATTGATCTGTTTGACACATCCAACGGTGGTGGAGTCACCTTCAACAAATTCAACAGATTTAACCAAATGAGGTACGACCTTAGGAATGAAGTTATGGTTGTCAATGGCTAGAGCTTGGAACAACCGTGGCGCGGCAACGGGGCTCGTGATATCGGCCAATGTGTATGTGAATACACCCATTATTAATATTGTGTTGAAAGAGTAAAAAGAAGGGATATGAGGAAGACTAGCTAGCTTATTAAGTTAGCAAAGGAAGATGAAATGAGAAGTGGATATGAAAAGAATGTGAATTTGGTTTGGTATTTATAAGAGAATCAAGTGGATATGCAAATGAGAATTTGATTACTTATTTTTATTATAATTGTACTCCGTACTAGCTTTGCAAAAGTAAACTTAATGGTATGGACGAAGAAGCCGCCTCATTTCCTAGTCTTCTTTTGGTTAATCTATTAGTGGAGCAGCCCCTGTTGAATCAAAAGGTCTTGTGCGTACAAGGTGTACAATAAATTTATTGTACACCAAAATGACTTTAACCTTTTTTTTTGTAACTTTAACCTAGTTTTGATTGACTTTTATATTAGTAAAAAAATTTGATAGATAAATATTTTAAAGGGTTAAATGATTAATTTTCTATATTATTAGTTATTTTGAAGAAAAAAGTTATACTAAAATGAAAAAATTTATCATTAAAAAATAAATAACTTTTACCTATATATGCTTAACTTTTAATCATTTTGAGTTAATTTTTACTCCGGTGTACAATATTTAGTGTACAACCATTGTAAATAAGAATTTGTGTTGCTGAATAGCTTAATAAATATATGCGGAGTATATATTTTTTCATTTTATATCGCTACAAATTAAAATAAAAGCTACATATAATCATTTAGATAAAGTGATAAAGGTTATAAGTTGCGATTATTATATTTGTATCTTCGTAATGACATAACAGGTGACATGATCAAAATAGGAAATTAGAGATTTCCTAACATGAATACAATCATTAGAATAAAAAAAAGGCAGGAGGTCTATAATTTTTAATTTGCAATATGTTATTTTCATTTTTGAAAATATGTATACTCGTCGTTTGCTTTTCACTTCTTCTGTTCAAAAATAATGTGTTCTTCAAATTTTTTTCTTCTCTGAAATCCATTTAAAGTATATTAAACGCATGACTTTATTGTTTAGATAGATACAAGACAAAATCTTAGGGGCTTTAATCTCAAAGCTTTAAACTTTTTAAGGTAAAAATTGATCGAATAGTTTTTATGTTTCATAAGAATATAAGATACGTAGTATATCATTAGAGATTATAATTTCTGTTTTCAATCATTAATCTATAGGATAAAAGAAACATATATTACAATCGGCAACTTTTGTGTAAGACCGCCTTACCGGAAAGACCACTTTGATTGCTTAACTAATTGATTTCATGATTTAACTAATTAGTTTTAGTGCTTAACTAACTAATTTTAGTGTTTAACTAACTCGTTCCAGTGTTTAACTAAATAGTTCCATTGTTTAACTAATTAGTTCCAGTGCTTAACTAATTGATTTCATTGTTTAACTTATATGACAACAAGGTGGTCTTTTTTGTAAGACCGCCTTATGTAAAAGTTATAACTATAATCAAAATTTGTATCCTTTTTTTTTCTTTTTCTTTTTCCTACCTTATTTTCATAGTAAATACGAAGTACGTGTAAATTTTATTTGATGAGTCACCCCGTATGTGGCACGATTAAATGTGTGCTACTTAGGATTCCAACACTTTTTTCGCAATTTGCAAACTTTATCACTACCCTCATTTACTAGATCACTTAAAATATGATAATATATTTAGGCTGTGTTATGTTCATCTTATTTTCACTTATTTTAGAAAAACCAAGTTCATACTCCCCGCGTTCCATAATGTTCCTCACTTTTTCATTATGCGCAGTTTCTAACGCACTACTTTAACCAGTAATAGTTTTAATTTTGCATTACAAAAAATTATTTAAAAAAAAAAATGATATTTAGAAAATTTATATTGAAACGAATCTAATGATATCCCACAAGTTAATATTTTTACTCTTATTTATACTATTAATTACAGTCAAAATTTTTAAACGTTGACCATATAAATAGTAAACATGAGAAACATTATTGAACATAGGGAGTAAATAAGTTTATGAAAAATAAGGTTTACCCAAGTAAAATTTATAACTAAAAAAAGTTATAAACATTTCAATAAGTTCAGATAAGTTTATATAAGATAAGTTCGGGAAAAATAAGTAAAAACCAAGTGAATAAAACATACACTTATATACTACAAAGCATTATTTTGTCAATTTAATTTAAGTACAAGTAACATATCTAACCTAACATTTATTAGAACTCATAGCTTTGTAAGATGAAAATTAATCTTAATAAACCCTTTATAGAAATCAAGAAACCAAAATTCTTAAGGGTTCGTTCTATCCATCCTTTTCACTTATTTTATGAAAAATAGTTTATACTAGTTCAAATAAAATTAATTAGTTTGGGGAAAGTAAGATCAAACTACGAATAAAATAAGTTTACGAAAAATGTATAAATCTAAATTAGTTAAGTTCGATAAGTTAATTAGTTCAAGAAAAATAATTTATGGCCGGGTTATCCAAATTCATCTTACAATTAAATAAATTCTAAATTTAGTTAAAATAAATTTAGATATGTTCATAAAGCACGTTCAAAAAAGTTCAGAAAATTTGATATTAATTCAAGTAATTAAGTAAATGAATATAATGTGAATACAATTAGGCGCCATGACTCCATGAGTATACTTTGTGAAACCTTTTTAGTGAAAAAGGTTCAATGTGTTAGTATGCTTTTGCATCAAGGACGTGAAAAATATGGTGCGGAATAAGAGTTGGTGAAGCAAGTGTGAATGTTTCAAAAGAAGTTTACTCGATGAAGGCCATGATGCATCATTCATAGTCAATTGGTCAAAAAGTATCCACTCCTATCAATATCTCTATAACAAAGGAACATCTATGCAGCGTTAAAAAAGTGTTTGCCTATTTCACCATATAAATCAGAAAAAAAAATTTATACTTGAGGGATCAAGTTAAAGATATTTATCAAGATCAACAAACATTTAAACTATGAAAAATATACAAAAATTTGAATAAGACGGACTGACAGCGTCAGACGGTGACGTGGCAGCGCGGGTCGTGACGCGGGTCAGGACGCGGGTCAAATCTGAATCGGGTTGAAAACGGTTATTTTTTCGGGTTTAGTATAAAAGGTTTTCTTTCCCACGGCCCATTTTCAAATCACTGTTCACTTTTAGAGAGAGAAACCGCCGAGTTCTTCCATTTTAGGAGAGAGAAAGCTTCTACTCTTTGATCTTCTCTTCGATTTCTTCAATTTCTGTAAGTTTTTTGCATTTTCACTTGTTTTTCTTTGTTCGTGTGTAGTTCTTACTGATTTATCCTCTTTTTTTTCGTTCGATTTAGGGTTTTGAAGGTGTGATTGTGATATTTTCCGATTTACTTCAACATTCGGTAAGTTCTTTCTATTTTCATCTATTTTTTGTTCAATTCTGTCATCATTTGATGTTCGTTTTGTTTCTTACTGTTTTTGGTTTTGATTTAGGGTTTTGTAATTGTGATTTGTGATAATTTCGGTTGTTCTTCATTTTCGACAATATTTTTGAAGTTTTGTTGTCATTTTTTCTTCTTTATGTTCAATTTTGTTATCATTTGAAGTTCGTTTTTGTTTCTTACTGTTTTTGGTTGTGATTTAGGGTTTTGTAATTGTGATTTGTGATATTTTTGGTTGTTCTTCATTTTCGACAATATTTTTGAAGCTTCTTGTCCTTTTTCCTTCTTTTTGTTCAATTTGTTTATAATTTGAAGTTTGTTTTGGTGTTTTTGTTCAATTAAAAGTTCGCTGATAAATAGTTATTTTTTATTCAATTAGTTAATTATTTTTACCAATTAGTTATTCTTTCAAAGCAATTAGTCATATTCTGACATTCATAAATCAAGTATTAAATGAATTAGTTAATTTATTTAATTTCAAACTTTCTTGAGCAATTAGTTCACTTTTTTGACCAATTAGTTAATTGCATAATCCAATTAGTTAACTATTTTAACCTGTTAGTGAAACATTCAAAGCAATTAGTTACACAATGAAATTGTTTTGTTTTTATTGCTATTTATACTGCTTATGTTCATTACACATTCTTTTTATTTGCGAATTTCAATATATTGAACTACATTCATTTATAGTTTCAGTTCACATAATGAGGTCAAAAAATGCAAACAAAGCATCTGATTATCGCGATGATGGGAAGTCGAGTCAAGATGTGGAAGGCAGTTCAAGTCCGACTGAAGATATTCCAGCTAGTCCAAAGCTGAGTGCAGATGAGAGGAAAATTGGAAGGGGGCCAAAGAAGTCGAAAGTTAAATTAAAATATACGGGCGGGGAAGTTGTAGAGTTGGATAGGTATAACTCCTATCTTTGTAACTGTTATTTATCACTGTTTAATTAGTTGGATAGGTATGACTATTTAAAAATTGATTTTGTAATTATCATAACTTATTTTACATTTAGTTAACTTTTTGCATCATTTAGTTAACTTTTGACTGCAATTAGTTAAATATTTTTCAGTAATTAGTTAACCTTTTTTTAAAACGAATCTTTCCACTAATTAGTTAACTTTTTCCACTAATTAGTTAACCTTTTCCATTAATTAGTTAACTTTTGACTGCAATTAGTTAACTCAATAATTAGTTAACTTTTGACTGCAAATAGTTAACTTTTTCCATTAATTAGTTAACCTATTTCATCAATTAGTTAACCTATTGCATGATTAGTGAAGTTTTTTTCAGTTAGTTAACCTATTTCATTAAATAGTTAACCTTTTTCTTCAATTAGTTAACCTATCTTTGTAACTGTTATTTATCACTGTTTAATTAGTTGGATTGGTATGACTATTTGTTATTTATTTTTAAATTAATTACTTTTGCTTTGAAACAAATTATTTTACCTATATGAAGTAGTTATGTAATTAAAATAATTAGTTAACCTTTAACCACAATTAGTTAAATATTTTTCAGTAATTAGTTAACCTTTTTTTAAAAAGAATCTTTCCACTAATTAATTAGTTAACTTTTTCCACTAATTAGTTAACCTTTTACATTAATTAGTTAACTTTTTACTGTAATTAGTTAACTCAATAATTAGTTAACTTTTGACTGCAATTAGTTAACTTTTTCCATTAATTAGTTAACCTATTTCATCAATTAGTTAACCTATTGCATGAAAAATGAAGTTTTTTGCAGTTAGTTAACCTATTTCATTAAATAGTTAACCTTTTTCTTCAATTAGTTAACTTCTTAAGCAATTAGTTAAATATTTTCATTAATTAAATTCTTTTGTTTTGTGTATGGGTTACAAACTAAATTGTAGACCAGAGGCGTTGATTAATCTTCTTAATTCTATAAAGAAGAATGATAACAAAGTGAAAGCCATTAAATAAATTGGTTTTGGTGGTTTGTTGAGTGTTCGACTTCATGAAGTCAACACACGCCTTGTTCCATGGCTGCTTCAACATTTTAATTGTGTTGGTCATATGCTCCAGTTTGGAGAAACACATAATGTTCAGTTATATGATTATGATATCTATGACGTATTTGGCTTGCCATGGAACAAGGATTTTGATGTTCAAGAGACGCCAAGAAAGCGGGTTGACGGAGATGCCAACCATGAAATGATTCAAAGATGGAATGAGAAGTTCCACAAGAAACCAACTGTGCAGGCTCCCACCTTGACGGAGTTGGAATCTTTTTTGAAAACAGATGAATGTGGAGATGATTTTAAACGTGCCTTTGTGGTATATGTTTTAGGTAAAAATTTCTAAATTAATTATGCTCAAGTTATTTACCTTTAACAGCAAGTATATAGTTCACTATTTACATTAATTAGTTTACCTTTTTTTATTAATTATTCTTCTTTTTTCATTAATTAGTTCATTTTAATAATTAGTTTACCTTTTTTATCCATTAGTTACTGTTTTCATCAATCAGTTAACTTATTTTACAATTAGTTAACCTATTTTACATTTAGTTAACTTTGTTCATCATTTAGTTAACTTTTTACATCAATTAGTGAACTATTTTTATGAATTAGTTAACCTATTATCTTATTGATTTCTGTAATTATCTTATTGTTTTTATAGGTGTATTTTTGGCTCCTACGTCTAACCGGTTGTTAGACATCAAGGTTTTGAAGGCTGTTGAGGATGTTTCACAGATTGTGAAACAAAATTGGTGTAAATACGTGTTAAACCAGCTTGGGTTTGCTGTCGAGAGGCGGAGAGCGAATGTCAAGAATGAAAAGGTTGGTGGTTGTGTTCTATTTTTGGAGATAATTTATCTCCAAAGATCGTTATTTCGGGGTGTAGTCCCCCCTAAGGAAATCCCACTTGTTCAACATTGGAATGATGAACAAGTGACTGAACGTCTGGTTTCCGAGGAGAAGATGGGTTTTGGGGTAGCTTTGGTTGATATAACCAGCTATCCCGTGTCTAAGACTTTTGCTGATTTGTTAGGGGGTCTTAACCCTATCAAACTCGAGGTTCCTGAAGCTTCTGCTGCTCCTTCTGCTTCTGCTGCTCGTGCTGCTTCTGGTGCTCCTGCTGCTTCTGCTAAACCTTCGGAAGGTGCACCGGATAATTCCCAAGCTGATCGAAGCAGGATTATTGAGTTCCAAATTCCGGAAAGTCTTCAAACAGATGCTGAAATTCAAGCTACCTGCGATGATGTAAGTCATGATAATGTTCATATTTATTTTTGTTCATATTTAATGAATCTTTTTAATAGTTAACCTATTTTGTCAATTAGTTAACTTTTTTTATGAATTAGTAAACCTTTTTATTCAATTAGTTAACCTGTACCATCAATTAGTTAACCTTTTTATGAATTAGTAAACCTTTTTATTCAATTAGTTAACTTGTACCATCAATTAGTTAACCTTTTTTATGAATTAGTAAACTTTTTTATTCAATTAGTTAACCTATCTCACAATAGTTAACCTTTTTCTTAAATTAGTTAACCTTTTACAGCAATTAGTCAACTTTTTCCATTAATTAGTTAACCAAGTGTTACTTGTTTTATGAATTAGTTAAGCTATTTCAGCAATTAGTTATCTTATTTCATCAATTAGTTAACTTATTTTTTAATGAATTTTTCCAATACTTTCATCATTCCATCAATTAGTTAAGTTATTTCATCAAATAGTTAACCTTTTCCTTTAATTAGTTAACGTTATACAACAATTAGTTAATGTATTTCATCAATTAGTTATCTTTTTTTTGTGTGAAGGAGTTCCTATTTTGCAATTAGTTAACCTTTTTTATGAATTAGTAAACCTTTTTATTCAATTAGTTAACCTGTACCATCAATTAGTTAACCTTTTTATGAATTAGTAAACCTTTTTATTCAATTAGTTAACTTGTACCATCAATTAGTTAACCTTTTTTATGAATTAGTAAACCTTTTTATTCAATTAGTTAACCTATCTCACAATAGTTAACCTTTTGCTTAAATTAGTTAAGTTTTTACAGCAATTAGTCAACTTTTTCCATTAAGTAGTTAACCAAGTGTTACTTGTTTTATGAATTAGTTAACCTATTTCAGCAATTAGTTATCTTATTTCATCAATTAGTTAACTATTTTTCTCTATAAGTGAACTTATTTTTTAATGAATTTTTCCAATAGTTTCATCATTCCATCAATTAGTTAAGTTATTTCATCAAATAGTTAACCTTTTCCTTTAATTAGTTAACTTTATACAGCAATTAGTTAATGTATTTCATCAAATAGTTATCTTTTTCCATTAATTATATAATTGTTTAGATAATTCAATTAGTTAACTATTTAGCTGTTGTTTTCTTTTCTTAATATTTTTCTTTTTTTTGTGTGTGAAGGAGTTGCAATTAGCAATGAGAATATATTGTCGCGATTTATATGTTGTGTCCAGTTTCCATAAGGACCGTATAAATTTGTTAAAGAGTCGGCGACAAGAATTATCAGACAGTCCAGGATACAGTGATCCTGTGTTTTTGGAGATTATTGACTCAATTGTTGCCTATGCTGAACACTTGAGAAACGAAAATAATGCTGTTGATGATGATGCTCGTTGTGATACCGCTGGTGGTGATTTTGTTGAGAAGTCTCCTTCTCATGTTGGTGCTGCTGACAAAGGGCCAATTCAGAAGAATGTTGGTGCTGCTGACAAGGGTCCTGGTGATAATGGACCTGGTGATAAGGGGCCGATTCAGAAAAATGTTGAAGGTTCTGGAAATGTTGCTCCCCAAGTTGCTGAACCTGAACGAGAAGCTAGGAGTTTCTATAGCAGTCTTCCCATTGGTTCTGCTACAGAAGAAGTGTTCTGCATATCTGAGTTAATGGAGAGATTTCCAAAGACCCTCGGTCGTCTGAGGAGACTGGGAAAAGAAGTTATTGACTTCTGTTTCTTGGATGATGAGGCACTTGATCAACGGTAAGTTAACAATTAGTTATCTTGTGAGATGAATTAGTTAACTATATATGTCATTTAGTTGAGATTTTTACATAATTCAATATTTTCCTTATTTATTTGTTTTAATTTTTGTGTAACAGGGCTGATGTTTTTATTTTTGGGATGCTCCACAAAATAAATAGGGAGGAAATGCAATGTTTGGTTCCTGAGAAATATATCTTATCCAACATTGTTGAGATTTGGTCTATTCTCTTGAACAAAAATCAGTTCATGTTGAATAAAGAACAAAACAATTTCTATTTTGGTCTTGAGTACACGGTTAATTTCTATTTTACGTAATTTTTTTTATTAATGTCCTTTACTTTTTTATGTTGTATTATTTTATCGTTTAAATAATCAGTTACTTATCTTTTTACCACAATTATTATTTTTTTACATCAATTAGTTAACATTTTCCATCAAGTAGTTAACTTTTTAACTTTTTAAATCATTAAGTTAACTTGTTCTGACAATTAGTTAACTTTTTCAAACAATTAGTTAAGTTTTTCCATCAATTACCTACACTATAAAGTAACTAGTTTTGTATTCATTTCAATTAGTTTGTGGTATTATTAGTTAATTTTTGCTATCAATTAGTTAACTTTTTCTATCAATTAGTTAGCCTTTTCCATGAATTATTTTTTCTATTAAGGTACCTAGTTTTGTATTCCTTCAGGTAGTTTGTTGTACATTTAGTTAACCTTTTCTATCAGTTAGTGAACTTTTTCTATCAATTAGTTAACCTTTTCTATCAATTAGTGAACTTTTTCTATCAATTAGTGAACTTTTTCTATTAATTAGTTAGCCTTTTCAATGAATTAGTTATATTATTAAGGTACCTAGTTTCGTATTTACTTCAGTTAGTTTGTTGTACAATTAGTTAACTTTTTCTATCAATTAGTTAACTTTTGCTATCAATTAGTTAACTTTTGCTATCAATTAGTTAGCTTTTGCAATCAAATAGTTAACTATTTCTATCAACTAGTTAACTTTTTCCATGAATTAGTTATCCTTGTTCATCAAAGCCACCTTCCAGTTAATCAGTAAACTTATCTATCAGGTTGTTTTTAGTTGTTATTTAGTAAAAAATTTAATATGTGAATATTTTTATTAACTGCTCTGTTTGGTTGATATATTTTGAGCAATAGGTGCTTTAAAATAGAAATTTAATCTTTGAATATTTTGGGCAAGTAGCTCTTTTGGTATATATATATTTAGTAGGAGGTTATTTTGAATTATTTACTTGGTATATTTCATAAGTCAGTCAAGCTAATTCAATATATTAGTTAAGCATTAAATTCAATTAGTGAAATATCAAATTCAATTAGTTAACTAATTGATGAAAAAGGTTAACTTATAGATTGTAAAGGTTAACTAATTGATGCAAAAGTTAACTACTTTTAGGTTAACAATATTAGTTAAACATAGTCATCCTGCATATTGTGACATCAACAATAATTATAGTAACTTAACTTTTGAAAATAAAATCAATTTGTTAACTTATTGAGGGAACAAGTTAACTAATTGATGGTACAAGTTAACTAATTGATGAAAAAAGTTAACTAATTGTACAACAAACTAACTGAAGTGAATACAAAACTAGGTACCTTAATAGTATAACTAATTCATGGAAAAGGCAAACTAATTGATAGAAAAAGTTCACTAATTGATAGAAAAAGTTAACTAATTGTACAACAAACTAACTGAAGTGAATACAAAACTAGGTACCTTAATAGAATAACTAATTCATGGAAAAGGCTAACTAATTGATAGAAAAAGTTCACTAATTGATAGAAAAAGTTCACTAATTGATAGAAAAAGTTAACTAATTGTACAACAAAGTAACTGAAGTGAATACAAAAGTAGGTACCTTAATAGAATAACTAATTCATGGAAAAGGCTAACTAATTGATAGAAAAAGTTCACTAATTGATAGAAAATGTTCACTAATTGATAGCAAAAATTAACTAATAATACTATAAACTAATTGAAATGAATACAAAACTAGTTACTTTATAATGTAGGTAATTGATGGAAAAACTTAACTAATTGATGCAATTAGTTAATTAATTGCTGCAAAAGTTAACCAATTGATGGAAAAGGTTAACTTATAGATTGTAAAGGTTAACTACTTTTAGGTTAACAATATTAGTTAAAGATAGTCATCCTGCATATTGTGACATCAACAATAATTATAGTAACTTAACTCTTGAAAATAAAATCAATTTGTTAACTAATTGAGGGAACACGTTAACTAATTGATGGTACAAATTAACTAATTGATGAAAAAGTTAACTAATTAAGGGAACAAGTTAATTAATAGATGGTACAAGTTAACTTATTGATGATAAAAGTTAACTAATTTTTAGAAAAAGGTAACTAATTGATGATAAAAGTTAACTAATTTTTACAAAAAGGTAACTATTTGAGGGAAAACGTTAACTAATTGAGGGAGCTTATTTTGAATTATTTACTTGATATATTTCATAAGTCAGTCAAGCTAATTCAATATATTAGTTAAGCATTAAATTCAATTAGTGAAATATCAAATTCAATTAGTTAAAACTTATTAATGAAAATAGTTAACTAATTGCTGCAAAAAGTTAACTATTTGGTGGAAAAGGTTAACTAATTGATGGTAAAGGTTAACTAAAGGGTGGTAAGTTCAACTAATTGATGCAAAAAGTTAATTACTTTTAGGTTAACAATATTAGTTAAACATAGTCATCCTGCATATTGTGACGTCAACAATAATTACAGTAACTTGACTTTTGAAAATGAAATCAATTAGTTAACTAATTGAGGGAACAAGTTAACTAATTGATGAAAGAAGTTAACTAATTGAGGGAACAAGTTAAATAATTTTTATAGAAAGGTAACTAATTGATGGAAAAAGTTAACTAATTGATTCCAAAAGTTAACTAATTGCTGCAAAAAGTTAACTAATTGATGGAAAAGGTTAACTAATGGATTGTAAGGTTAACAATATTAAATAATTGAGGGAACAAGTTAACTAATTGAGGGAACAAGTTAACTAATTGCTGGTACAAGTTAACTAATTTGATAAACACTAAAATTCAATCCAATATCACTAAAAAAGTTGTTGTTTTGGTGTAAAAGTTCCAAATTTCGTAGGTGCTGTTGACGATGTCCTTATCTCAAAGTATCCTTTTTTTCTTTTACTTCTTCCTTTTGTCTTCACTAGTGGTGGATTTTCAACTATTATTTGTGGTGCATTTGATGATGATGATGATGTAGACGGTGCTATGTTGATTGTGGTTTGTTGTGCTTCAACATCGTCTTGTGCCTTTTGGGTTGCCTCCTTTTCTGCTGCTTTTTCTTTTTCTAGAACCTTATTTATGCTTTCGTTAGCATGAGCATAAGCCTCTTTAAGCACCTATTAGTTAAGATTTAAAGCAAACTATTTAGACTCTTGAAGTATTTAGTATTTATTGTTATGTATTAGTTAAATAATAGTTAGTAAAAACCTTTTTAGCTGAATCACTCTCTTGACATTTAATAACCAAGTTGTACAAATTTCTTGCCATCTCATAACGCCATGGAGTAATTTTTCTCTTTTCTGTTCCATTATCTTCTCTATGTTCCATTCTCTTCCATACTTCACTTTTTGCAAACTTTGTCCACCTTTTTTGAAATGTATTGCTCTGGAATGTTGACTATAGAATGTATATGTAGAACTCGTATTGCATGGAAACATAGCCATCCTACATATTGTGACATCAAAATATTTCAATAAATTAGTTAACTAATTGATGGTACAAATTAACTAATTGATGAAAAAAGTTAACTAATTGATGAAAAAATTAATTAATAGATGGTACAAGTAAACTAATTGATGAATAAAGTTAACTAATTGTACAACAAACTAACTGAAGTGAATACAAAACTAGGTACCTTAATAACTAATTCATGGAAAAGGCTAACTAATTGATAGAAAAAGTTCACTAATTGATAGAAAAAGTTAACTAATTGATGAAAAAATTAATTAATAGATGGTACAAGTAAACTAATTGATGAATAAAGTTAACTAATTTCTGTAAAAAGGTAACTAATTGATGGTAAAGGTTAACTAATTGATGCAAAAAGTTAACTAATTTATTTGTGATATTAGGTTATACACTTTTATTAATTGAACATGTTAAACATATTATTTGTTCATGTAAAATCTCAATTCAATTAGTTACATTTTAGAAGCAATTAGTTAAGTTTTTATACTAAATAGTGTATGTAAAAATGCAATTAGTTAAGAGCATTAACTAACCCGATTCTTCGAAGTTCCTACAAGTGCATTTAATGGAATTTGTTGTTGGATCAAATGCTACATAATGGGCAGTATGTTCAGGCCAAGATTCATGTTGCACTTTGTAACCAAAGAAATTTCCATTGATGTAGTTGACATTTCAGATGCAACCCATTGCATACTTGAATTCTTTTTCAAAATCTCTAAACAATGTAAGTGTGTAAACATTTGCCGCATGTTTTATCATTCCGACCATTGGAAAATCAGATTTAGGCAAAGCATTTCCACAATCATATTCATTTTGATCTTCTTGATATCTCCAACGATCCACTGTTGCTCCAAAAATGTGAAAGAATTCTGTTAGTGAAGTTGATTTGTTCCCTTTAAATCCAATTGCATTGTTAGTGCTCTCACTCCTGTGTAACAAGATTGAATTAGTTAAACATTCTATTTAATTAGTTAAGCAGGTACATGAATTAGTTAAGCAAACAAAGGAACTAGTTAAGAAGGTGAAACATTTAGTTAAACATTTTGTTTAATTAGTTAATCTTTCTGATTAATTAGTTAAGCCGCAGGCAAAGGAATTACTTAAGTAGATGAAACAATTAGTTAAACACTGTGAAGTATTCAAAGCAATTAGTGAAGTATTCATAGCAATTAGTGAATTATTCTGAGCAATTATTTAGCATTAAAAAAATTAGTGGACTTCTTTTATTTAAGCATTTACCTTTGTGAAGACAATATTCCAGCTGAGAAAAAATCTTTGTTCAAAGCTGTACACCATTTTTCTTTTATTGTATAAAGATTTGTAAACCAATCATGATCTTGAAGGTTATACTTAGTAATCATGTCAAACCAAGTGGTTTCAAATTCTTCTTCATTGTAACAACGATATAAGCACTTCTTGAATGTGTCTTTGAATGTATTTTCAACTTTTAAGTCTCCAAATCTTGACACAGCATTCCTTTGTAAGTGCCATAAGCATAATCTATGTCTGGTATTAGGAAATACCTGCAATTTTTTTGATGAATGATGTATTAGTTAAGAATTTAAACTATATAGTTAAGTGAGAACAGAATTCTGTATTAGTTAGGTGATCTGAAAATGATGCAAAAAGTTAACTAATTCATGCAAAAAGTTAACTAATTCATGCAAAAAGGTAACTAATATATTATTAAAACAAAAGTTAACTAGTTCATGCAAAAACTTATCTAATTCATTGCAAAAGTTAACTAATTGATTCAAAAAGTTAACTAATGTATGTAATAGGATAACTAATTGATGGAAAAAGTAACTGATGAATGGTTATCAATTTAGTTAAACTTTTCAACTCATTAGTTAAAGACCAGTAGCAAATAGTTAACAATTTTTAGCAATTAGTTAACTATAAAACCCAAATAGTTAATACACTCTTACTTGTTCAATAGCATTTGCCATTGCTTGATCTTGATCTGTAAAGATAGTTATAGGTGCTTTGCCTCCCATAGAGTCCAGAAATGTTTCCAATAACCACACAAAAGTGTGCGTCTTCTCATCAGCAATAAAAGCACAACCAAACATCACATTACTCCAATGGTTGTTGACACCTACAAATGGCGCACAAACTAAATTTTATTTGTTTGTTCTGAAAGTTGTGTCAAAGACACAGACATCACCATATACGTCATAATCTTCTTGCATCATTCCATCCCTCCAAAACATGCTTATTACTTGGTTTGCCTCGTTCACCTTTACTCGAAAATAAAATGTTGGATCTTCTTCTCCTCTCTTAATTAACATGTTCACAACTGCTTGTGTATCTTTTCCTTCTAGTCTTTTCATTTTCAATCTACTTGTGAAATTCATGTGGTCAACTAATGTGTGTCCAACCACCCTTGCGTCGCCAGCTTCATTACACATATATCTATAGGAATCTGTTGGTGTTATTCCTGATAGTGTGAGTCCTTCAATTACTTTTCCCTTTTCTTTATCAATTTTTCTTTGTGATCTGGAAATGATACAAAAAGTTTACTAATTGTTGTAAAAAGTTAACTAATATATGCAAAAAGTTAACTAATATACGCAAAAAGTTAACTATTTGTTGTAAAAGGTAAATAACTAATATATTATTAAAATAAAAGATACCTAATTCATGCAAAAACGTAACTAATTGATTGAAAAAGTTAACTAATTGATGAAAAAGTTAATTAATGGTTTTAGAAAGTAAGTAATTGAGGCAAAAAGTAAACTAATTGATGCAAAACGTTAACTAAATGTTTTAAAAAGTTAACTAATGCATGGAAAATGTTAACTAATTTATGAAAAAAGTTAAGTAATTGATGGAAAAAGGTAAGTAACTGTTTTATCTAGTTTATTATTAAAACAAAATTATTTAAACGCTTAAGTAATTAATGTCAAAGCCTAACTAAATATATTTAATGGTTAACTAATTACTTGTATTTTATTTTGTACCTTTCAAAGTTTTGCAGTGACTCTCTTGTTAAGGCATGATTGTGTTCTATAACATGATGAAAGACTATAAACTTTCCATCCTTTTGTAACTTCAATCGTATAGATGTGTTGCACCCTGTTCTAGTAAGGTTTTGCTGCCTTGGGTTCTTTGACTGCTCTTTCTGTTTGCTCTCACTTGATACAGTTGCTTCTTCTTTCTTTGTGTTCTTTGTGTTTTCCTTTCTCTTTCCTTCCTTTGAACAACAAAAGTATCTTTCCTTTATCTCTCCCGTTTTTTGATCTCTCCTTAATGTATTTTTTCTTATTGAAAATCCAAGAAGTATTGAATGTTTGTCATAAAGTTCATGTAGTTCATCTACAGTGCCAGTATATCCAGTCAAAGGTCCTCTAATATCATCCTCTGTTAAATCGTTCCAAATATCTTTTGAACCTGTAAAATGAACAAAAGTAATAGTTAACAAAAGAAACTAATTAGTTACATAATTCAGGAAATTAGTTAACCAATTGAACTACAATGTTTTTTGATTAATTTTTTTTTTTAAATTTTTCTTCTGCAATCGATTAGTTAAATAAATCTTCTATTTAGTTACGTAGTGGAACCAATTAGTTAAGAATTTTTTAACTAATGGATTGTTAGGTTAACTAATTGATGCAAAAAGTTAACTACTTTTAGGTTAACAATATTAGTTAAACATAGTCATCAACAATAATTATACTAACTTAACTTTTGAAAATGAAATCAATTAGTTAACTAATTGAGGGAACAAGTTAACTAATTGAGAGAACAAGTTAACTAATTGATGATAAAAGTTAACTAATTAAGGGAACAACTTAACTAATTGATTGTACAAGTTAACTAATTGATGATAAAAGTTAACTAATTGATGATAAAAGTTAACTAATTGCTTCAAAAAGTTAACTATTTGGTGGAAAAGGTTAACTAGTTGCTTCAAAAAGTTAACTACTTGGTGGAAAATGTTACCTAATTAATGGTAATGGTTAACTTAGTGAAAAATGAAATTTGAAAAGTAGCTTTAAAAAAAATTAGTTTAGTATTTGATATTAATTAGTTAAGTTTTTAAATAAATCAGTGATTTATTTAAATTAAAAGTTCCTTTATATATTATTTAGTTTATTATCTAATTAGTTAACTATTTTTACCAGTTAGTGATTCTTTCAAAGCAATTAGTTATACTTTGACATTCATTACTTTATTTTAAACCAATTTGTTTAGTTTTTTAGCCGCTTAGTTAATTGCACAATCTAATTAGTTACGACAATTAATCAATTAGTTAACTATATTCATTAAATTAATTTTAAAACCTGAAAAATAAGCTGATGTTGTTTCTCCTGTTGTTGCAGAACTTGTTTCAGATGTATTTTCCTTTGTTCCAGAACTTGTTTCAGTAGTTACTTGCTGCAATGTTGTAAAAGCCCTTTGATTAGGGTTATCAAATTGCGCAGAAGGTTGAAATCGAGAAGGAGGATGAAGATCGCTTTGATTATGGTTATCAAAACGGGCAGGAGGTTGAAATCGAGGAGGAGGATGAAGGTCGCTTTGGTTAGGGTTATCAAATCGCACAGGAGGTTGAAAACGAGGAGGAGGATGACGGTCGCGAGGTTGAAAAATCGGTGGTGGTAGAAATCGATGATGTTGAAGGTGGGGAGGTTGAAAATTCGGTGGTGTTAGAAATCGAGGAGAATGTTGAAGGTGGCGAGGTTGAAAACTCGGTGGTTGAAATTGTGGCGGAAACATCTGTGTTGGTTGTTGAAATTGTGGCGGAAATAATGGTGGTGGTGGTTGAAAGCCGTCGGCCATGTCTGATCTGAAAGTTGTCGGCGGCGATTGTGGCGGAAATATCGGTATTGGTGGTTGAAATTGCTCATAGCCGCCGTCGCCCATGTCGGATCTGAAAGTTGTTAGCGGCGATTGCGGCGGAGCAAGCTGAATAATTTCGCGAAATTAGATTAGGGTTTGAGAAAGGATTTCGCTGTTGTCGAAGAAGGAAGGAGGAAGGAGGAAGGAGGAAGAGAGAGAAAAAAAATATGAGATTTTGTATTTATGTAGCGCGTGAAGCCCACGCGCGCGTGGGGGAGTCAGCGGACTGACAGGCGCGTGGCCGTCAGGCCGCCTGACAGAAACGCGCTGTGAAAAATATCAGTAAAAAAGGCAAGAGGTAATTAAATCAATTAAATATTATTATGTGTGGATTATTAAATTACAAGCACATATCACGGTATAAAAATCAAGTAAATACTTCAATATCCTATTTGAAATGAGAAAATTGGTCACTATTCCGAGAGGTTGTTTTCTCGGGTATCAGATATGTGTGGCAACTCACATATCAGCTAAATAAAGACAAAACATGAAGTACCATTCATGTAAAAAAAAGTACCATTCTGTTAAAAAAGTACAATTTTTGTTTAAAAAAGTACCATTTAATTTCTTTTTTGTCCTTTTTTCTATTTATCTTTTGCTATGATATGTATTTGTAAGCACATATCTGATATCCGAAAATACTTCCTCCTACTCTGGAAGGAAGGTTCGTCCTTGCTTAGGGGCGGCTTGGTCTAATAACATGTCAACGAGACTATTCTTGTCAAAAACTTATAATAACGTTACACAGAAATCAGATCGGGCTATTAAGTGTTTTGTTTTCCTCTACTATACAGTCAGGTGCTTGTAGGTATTCTATAACGCACAAGGGAGTTACGGATGTTTAAAATTACTTCCTTCATTATTATATGTACGTTGTGCCCCAAAATAATATAGTTTCATACAACTTCATATATTCCAAAAGATGAGCACATACACCATAATTGATTAAAGTTCAGCGTAGGTATTCCTACTTAGTTACATTGAACAATCTCTTTTACTTGGAAGATAGAATTTTTATGACTTCGTTTTATCTGAACTCGTTATGTTGGCTAGCCACCAGCTTACCA
The DNA here is from genome assembly GCF_020520425.1 of Spinacia oleracea. Taxonomy (NCBI): domain Eukaryota; kingdom Viridiplantae; phylum Streptophyta; class Magnoliopsida; order Caryophyllales; family Amaranthaceae; genus Spinacia; species Spinacia oleracea. The sequence goes on from NC_079492.1 coordinate 126,670,499, forward strand.
AGAAGTAGGGTTCTTATCTCCATTTCATTGTTCGGGTATCCCTGCATGATTAGCATGATTAACCAATTGTTATTATCTTTTTGCTTGCGTTACAAAATCTTAAAATTATGCTGAGCATAAATGACATTTACCTCGATTAGTTACGCCACATTCTCTAGCACGGAAAACAACTGAAGCATACATAATAAACCTCTGTCTGCAGCGCATTTTGCCGTAGGGATGTTTTCAACCCTACTTTTCGCTACGGGTTTCCAGACATTGTTCGTATTGCATTTTTCCTGCACTTCAGTTGTATTATCTTGTACTCGAATGACAATTTGTACCTGCATGTCTCGAACGACAGTATGGGGCTCGTTTCGTGGAAGAAGAATGTGTAGACACCTACTTTTGTCCCCGTTCCCGAAAGGGAAGGTTCGATGATGAGAACATAAATCTCCACTTGGCAACGCATCTCCTATAAAATAAAGGATCTCAATCACCCTTTCATTTCAGCCAAAGCTGCTATTTATAGAAACCTGCTAAGAATAGTAACTGCCGTAAAAGGTAGTTGTTAAAAGTGGCAAAGTCATAAAGGATAGAAACCTGTCAGAATTAGGTGTTGCACTCCAACATAAATCCTAAAAGAGATAGAATTTGCATTCCTGGTATAATTCGAAAATAAGAGTTACGTATTAATTAAATTCCTAACGAACTTAGAGTTCATAACGGGCCCAGACGCATTCCGTCATAAGTTAATACGCACTAAAAGACTCTGATAAATCTCAAAAGCTCCGTGTTCTAAGAGTCCAAATCTGACAAAGAACTCGGCCCAGATCCCATTTTCAACGCCTGGATCTGGGCGCCGAAATCTTCGGCGCCTAGCCCTGGGCGCTGAAAGTGCCTGGGGCCGTTTTATCTCCGGATTCTTTTTGGATTCGTATCTTAAAATCTATCTTTCCACACACTCTTTTCCTATAAATACAGCCTAAAACCGACATGAAAAAAACACACACAATTCCATAATCTGAGTATTGACTCTAGCCTTAAGCCTAAGCCTCACGCTGCGAAATTGATCCGGCGTTCTGTCGCAATCGACCCAAAAGTCGAACAGAACGCATCCTGCCCCTTGTAGCTTGATGAATTAAGCCTAACTACTGGAACATTGCTTGGAAACCCGAGATTCGTTAAATAAAAGGAGAAATAGCAAAGCCAAGTGGTTAGTTTTCTGAGAACCACAACGCACCTCTCAAGGGTGCGTTGTAATGTGTCCCTCATATGATTTAATCGCTTTCATCACCCTTTTATAAAATTGTCAAACTATTAATTTGATTGATCTATCACGCCTAATAAGATAATACCGTGGACAATTGAATTATCATGCTAGGTACCTTAAATCAATCTAAATAAGATAATCACGATCGATTTAGTATTATGTGTTGCATATTGCTAAAATCAATTCAGAATAGTTTAATAGTTTAACGCATGTCCCTTCAATTACTTATGTTGAGCTAGTAAGGATAACCTGCCTCTGGAGTATTATCGATGAGCACTCCTCTCGGTAGTTACAGTCCCCCGAACTCTCAATCTCTACCCTGCGGGTGTACGTTGAGCGATCCCCACACCAGGGATCACAAGGGAACCTATGGCCGTCGTGGTCGAACATAATGGCACTCCCTTTATGTCACGATAACCGGGTTTTGTCAGTTTTTCTCATTGTCGTTAAAATCTGAATGGCGACTCCTATATTACTAGTCGATTAGGTGTAAACTCACAGGAAATCCAATTACACTTGATCTGACAACGTCACGCCCACGAGGGACGAGGTCACGCATTAGCCTCATGCTTTTTCGACCCCCTCACAGTGGCGACTCCACTGGGGATGTTAATGAAATACTCGTGCTCGTAGGTAATCAAAATAGCCGAAGGGTGAAACGATCCTACCCCGCGTTTATTTCCCTATCAAGTTGGGACGACCTGAAAATCAGCATATTAATGTGAACGGACAGAACCGCATAACGAATCTTGGCTCCCTAGGCATGTTTCATCTCGGGAGTTGGGAATAAGGATACCCATCGCCACCCGGGGGGTGCATACACTTCGAATGTTGTCCACTCGGCACTTTCGCTAGTAGTACACCTATCCCAAACCAAATCGCTCGCCCACTAGGTCCCTCTCATTGGTGCATGCCCCCTTGGCTTACATCGTGATTGGCCTCTTGGGACGAAATTCGCTCGTGAATGCACTTCCCCGACCGGGGCATGTGTTGGATCGACGATAGAGGAGGTACCAAGCCGGCGCAAATATTACCCATAGAAGCCTATGTTGGAAGTATAGGTAGTGATGCTTCAAAAGAATGAAAATTGTGCTTGTCCCACATTGACAAAAAACAAGAGTTTTACCCACTTTATATATCCTCACTCCACTAATAGATTTGTTAGAAGACTTGAGAGGAGGCTCTAGGCCACCGCACACGCGCGGGCGCGCGGGCCGGGCCGGGCTTGGGCGAGGGCGAGTGGCGCGGCGCATTCGCGGGTGTGGGTGAGTCCCTTTTTGCCGCCAATCAATCCCGTGTAACGGCTAGTTGTTGTATTTTGGTAATCGAATATTTTCCATAACGGTTACAGATTTTATTCCGGAAATTGAGTCATTGATTGATTCTAATTGATTACCGAATTTATTTCCTTCCCGAAATAATTCTTCACCCTTCCATTATTTATTTTGGCTTCGTCCTTCACAAAGAAAACACAGAAAAATTTGCTCTCCGAATATTTTCCTCTCAAACACATACTCTCTGATTCATTTTGGGCAACGTTCAATTTCGTTTTTGTAGACACCTACTTTTGTCCCCATTCCCGCAAGGGAAAGGTTCGATGATGAAAACGTAAATCTCCACTTGACAACGCATCTCCTATAAAATAAACGAATCTCGATTCCCCTTTTCATTTCACCCGAAACATGCTATTTATGGAAACCTGCTAAAAATAGTAACTGCCGTAAAAGGTAGCTTCTAAAAGTGGCAAATCATAAAAGATAGAAACCTGTCAGAATTAGGTGTTGCATTCCAACATAAATCCTAAATGAGATAGAAAACTGCGAGAATCCTATTTCTAATATGATTCAGAAATAAGAGTTACGTATTAATTAAAATCCTAACGAGCCTAGAGTTCGTAACGGGCCCAGACGCATTCCGTCATAAAATTGTTACGCGCTAAAAGACTCGAATTAATCTCAAACTCTACGGATTTCAGGAATCCGAATCTGACTAAAGAAAACAGCCCAGACCCTATTTTCAACGCCTGGCTCTGGGCGCCGAAATCTTCGGCGCCCAGGCCTGGGCGCTGAAAATACCTGGGTACGTGTTTTTTCCTAATTCTTTGTGGATTAGAACTCTGCAATTCTATCTTTCCACGAACTCTTCCCTATAAATAGCCCCCTAAATTCGACGTGAAAAGACACATAATTATATTCTGAGTATTGACTCCAACCCTTAGGCTAAGCCTCTCGCTGCGAAATTGTTCACGCGTTCTGTCGCTATCGATCCAGAAATCGAACAGAACGTATCCTGTCCCATAATTGAGATTCGTTAAATAAAAAGGAGAAATAGCAAAGTCAAAGTGGTTAGTTTTCTGAGAACCGGGACGCACCTCTCAAGGGTGCGTCGTAATGTGTCCCTTTTCGATGATTTAACTGCTTTCCTCGCCCTTTTTATGAAATGTTAAACTAACCTAATCTGATTGTTCTATCACGCCTAACAATATGATATTTTTGGGAAATCGGATTATCATGCTAGGTCCCTTAATGCTATTTAAATCAGATAATCACGATCGAATTAGTATTATATGTTGCATATTGCTAAAATCAACTCAGATTAGTTTAATAGTTAACGCATGTCCCTTCAATTATTTATGCTGAGCTAGTAAGGATATCCTGCCTCTGGAGTTATCGACGAGCGAAGTACTCCTCTCGGTAGTTACGGTCCCCCGAACCCTCAATCTCTACCTTGCGGGTGTATATTGAGAGATCCCCACACCAGGGATCACAAGGGAACCTACGGCCGTCGTGGTCAAACATAATTGCACTCCCTTTATGTCACGATAACCGGGTTTTGTCAGTTTTTCTCATTGTCGTTAAAAACTGAATGGCGACTCCTATATTACTAGTCAATTGGGTGTATACTCACAGGAAATCCAATTACACTTGATTGAATAAAAAGAAACGTCACACCCACGAGGGACGAGGTCACGCATTAGCGTCGTGCTTTTTTCGACCCCCTCACAGTGGCGACTCCACTGGGGATAGTGAAGGAAATACTCGTGCTTGTAGGTAATCAATCTAGCCGAAGGGTGAAACGATCCTACCCCGCGTTTATTTCCCCATCAAGTTGGGACGACCTGAAAATCAGCATATTAATGTGAACGGGCAGAACATCATAACGAATCTCGGCTCCCTCGGGAGTTGGGACTAAGGATACCTTTTTTCGCCAATAGGGGGGTGCATACGCCGCGCATGTTTCCCACTCGGTACTTGTGCAGGTAGTACACCTATCCCGAACCCAATCGCTCGCCCATTAGGTCCCTCTCGCCTGCATGCCCCCTTGGCTTGCACTTGCGATTTGGCCTCTTGAGCGAAATTCGTCTGTTGAAGACACTACCTCGACCGGGGCATGTGTTGGATCTACGATAGAAGCGGTACCAAGCCAGGCGCAAATAAACTACCCATAGAAGCCTATCATAAACTACGTGGCATATTTAATTTTCAAATCCATGTTTGTAATGTAGTTATGTGTAGCGAAATATGTGATTGTGTGTGACAAACTATCCTAGAAAACCAACGACCTTAAAAATTGCCCAAACATTCATAGACTAATTTTCCAAAGAGTTATACCGAAACACGTGTTCCGCAAACCCGAATGATCGCCACAAATAAACGACGCTCGGGATGGCCTGTAACGAATCCCACAAACGCTGTTACGCGTAAAGGACGTTATTAGGAAAGCACGCAAGTCGAAGTCGCATAAACAGAAGACAGAAAACGAGAACCAGCCAGGGACGAATTTTCAACGCCCCTGGCTGGGCGCCAGAATTTCTCACGCCCCTCGCTGGGCGCTGAAGTTGCAACTTGGCCTTCTGGTCAGGCGCAGCAGCCTCGGTGCCCGCGCGAAAGGAAATACGTAGCGCAAAAAATGTTCATAAAAAAGAATTGCTACGAGGGCATAAGAAAAGCACTCGATTTCAAAAGCGACTCGCGAAAAAATTAATAACTCTTTGCGTCGTTGTTAGGCCTCCTACGACGGCAATGCTCGACACTAAAAGTCGACCATACAAATAATCATGAATGTCACACGGGCAGAGATTTTCAAAAACATAAAGAGTTCAAAGTGCACACATAACAGTCCAAATATACTAGTCCGACTTAAGGGTAGTCATAGGATGTCTAAAAAAAACCGACTCACGAAACAAACTAATGTGTCTCCTACTCCACAACAATAATGCAGGGCTCCTGGGTACTTGCCCGTGATAGCCATCAAGGAACGCGATGGAAGAAGCATATCCCGAACATCCATACCTAGAGGTCGCACAAACCCAAGAGATGCATGCTCTGGGACACGACCCTTTACGTTCTCAAAGGCCACTCGCCCCAAAGAACCATGCTATGCCAAAAACGCTCCCCAACTCACACGCTTTCGGGCTATTGTTTGGGTTAGAAAAGAAAAGAGCGAAGAAAGAAACAGAAATTATGGCATTAGCTCTCCAAGATGAAGTGTTCGATCCTACTAAATTGATCGCTCCATCACCCTCAAAAGATGACCAAATCCAACGAGGGTGGCGCAAGACTTTCAAATGGACTAACGCTCGTGGGATGAAGTTCAAGATATCTGCCGGAGAGGGTCCGATGTACGAAGAATTAGAGTCTGAATCCGAGTCTGACTCCGAGTCCGAACCTAGCAAAATTGTAACCCCTCCCAAAAATAGTTTAGACCCGGAAATTTCTACTCCGGGAGATCTTTTTGATGTAATGCTTCATGACTTTAATAAGATAAACGAAACTTTTGAGTATGTGCCGCTTAAAAATCCGAGTAATAATGCAGAATGTCTCGCCACTAATGAGCACGAAAAAGAGCCAGAAGAGGAATATACCGAACTAATAAAAGATGTAAGTGAACAAGAACTCAAAACTCCTATAATTGAGGACACAGAATCGGTAAATATTGGAACAGAAGAAAATCCTAAAATTATTAAAATTGGCCTCACCTTAACTCCCACTGAAAAGGCCGATCTAATCTCCACTTTGCGGGAATTCGAGGGTGTCTTCGCTTGGTCCTACAAAGACATGCCAAGAATAGATCGAGAAATCGCTGAGCATAAAATTCCGCTAGATCCCAAAATGACGCCAGTAAAACAAAAGCTACGGCGGCTCAAACCAGAAATAGCCTTGAAAATAAAAGAAGAAGTCACTAAGAAATTAGACGCCGGCTTTATAAAAGTCTCCAACTACCCAGAATGGGTGGCCAATATTGTCCCCGTAACTAAAAAAGATGGACGAGTGCGAATGTGCGTAGACTATCGAGACCTCAACAAAGCCAGTCCTAAAGATGACTTCCCTCTACCTCACATTGACATACTAGTAGACAACACCGCAGAACACGCGCTCCTCTCCTTTATGGACGGGTACGCCGGATATAACCAAATACTCATGGCAGAAGAAAACATGGAAAAAACAACTTTCATTACCCCTTGGGGAACATATTGTTACACTGTAATGCCTTTTGGCTTGAAAAACGCGGGGGCCACCTATCAAAGAACAACCACCACGTTACTCCATGACATGATACATAAAGAAATCGAGGTCTATGTGGACGACATGATCGTCAAATCTAAAGACCGGCGCGGTCTCCTCCCGGCACTTAAAAAGTTCTTCACCCGAATCTTGAAATATAACATGAGACTAAATCCACAAAAATGTGTGTTCGGGGTAACCTCGGGAAAATTGCTAGGATATGTTGTTAGTACGCGAGGAATCGAGATTGACCCATCTAAGATCAAAGCCATTACCGAAATGCCCCCACCGAAAACTGAAAAACAGATAAGGGGCTTCCTAGGAAAGCTGCAATACATTAGTAGGTTCATTTCCAAGCTTACTATGACTTGTGAGCCAATATTCAAAAAATTAAGAAAAGAAGAAAAGATCGAATGGGATGAACAATGCCAAACTGCCTTCGATAAAATCAAAGAATACCTAAGCAAACCACCCGTCCTCTCCCCGCCTTTGCCTGGAATCCCTTTACGCCTATACCTAACCGTCACGGATACTGCAGAAGGAGCTATGCTCTCACAGTGTGTACATGGATCCGAGCGAGCCATTTACTACTTGAGCAAGAAGTTCATACAGTACGAGACGAGATACACAGAACTTGAGAAAACCTGTCTCGCCCTCGTCTGGGCATCCAAAAAACTCAGACATTACCTATTGGCCCACACTGTTCATATAGTGTCACAACTAGATCCCTTAAAATACATGTTCGAAAAGCCCGCCCTAAGTGGTCACCTGTCCAGGTGGCTAGTCATGCTATCAGAGTTCGACCTAAAATTCATGCCGGAAAAAACAATCAAAGGAAGAGCGGTAGCCGAATTCCTGGCCGAGCATGCCACGAATGAGGAAACCACGGAAGCTTACCTCCTCCCCGACGAGGAACTTCTGATGATACGAGACGACTATTGGACACTATACTTCGATGGCGCGTCCAACCAAAAAGGATGCGGCGTCGGAGTTCTCCTAGTCAGTCCCGAAGGAGCCCATATACCAATTTCCGTCAAACTTGACTTCGAGGCCACAAACAATGCCGCCGAATACGAGGCCTGCATAGTTGGGCTAGAGGCCGCAGTTAGCCTCGGAGTCAAACACCTACAAGTCTTCGGGGATTCTTCCCTAATAATCAACCATATATCCAAAAGATGGAAGGTCCGAAGCACTAGTCTCTCAAAATATCAAGCTCACTTGGACCAAATAGTCGAGCAATTTGAAAAAATCGAGTATACGTACTTGCCAAGAGACGACAACCAATTCGCGGATGCACTAGCGAAGCTAGCTTCAATGCTCAACATCCCGAATGAATGGGACGGAATGACCCTTCGGGTCGAGCGAAGGAAAGAGCCGGCTTATTGTTGTGCCATAGACTCCGAACCTGAAAACACCAAAGAAGAACCATGGTACACGGACATCCTTCGTTACAAAACAAGTGGGGAATTCCCCCCAAACACTTCCCCGCGAGCACAAAAGGCCCTACGCCTCCTCGCTTCACAATATAGCATAATTCTGGGAGAACTGTACACATACACGCCGAATAAAATCAAATTACTTTGTGTCCATCAAAACGAAGCCCAAAGACTGATGGAAGAATACCATAACGGCGTGTGCGGACCCCATATGAACGGAAAAATGCTATCCCGAAAAATATCCCGCTCAGGATACTATTGGACCACTATGGAAACTGATTGTCATCACTTTGTAAAAATTTGCCCAAAATGCCAAATCTTCAGTAACCTTAACCATTTGCCTCCCTCAGAACTATACACCTTCACTTCTCCATGGCCCTTTTCCACCTGGGGTATAGATATAATCGGCAAGGTAACACCAACAGGCGCAGGGGGACACGAGTACGTTTTAGTCGCAATTGATTACTTCACTAAATGGGTAGAGGCAGTCTCCTATGCAAAATTAACAACCAAACATGTCGCTCGATTCCTAGAAAAGAACATATTCTGTCGATACGGGGTTCCACATGAAATCATAAGTGACCAAGGTTCCCACTTCAGGGCCGAAGTCCAAGACCTGCTCAAAAAATATCATGTCAAACACCATAAATACTCTCCCTACAGGCCGCAAATGAACGGCGCGGTAGAGGCGGCCAACAAAAATATTAAAGTCATAATCGAAAAAATGGCCGAAAATTATAAGGATTGGCCCAACAAATTACACTTCGCATTATGGGGCTATCGAACCTCAATCCGCACCTCCATTGGAGTAACACCCTACTCCTTGGTATACGGAATGGAAGCAGTCCAACCGGTCGAGTTGGAGATTCCTTCCCTCCGGATCGTCCTAGAAAGCAAGCTACCCGAAGCTGATTGGGTTCAAGCTAGGTACGACGAGCTCGTCCTTTTAGACGAACGGAGGTTGAGAGCTCTACATCACGTGCAAGTGTATCAAAAGCGCATCGCAAGGCAATTCAACAAAAGAGTCAAACCTCGAAATATCAAAGAAGGCGATTTTGTATTAAAAGAAGTCCGCGCACCTACTACGGACCCTCGAGGAAAATTCCGGCCTAACTGGAAAAGACTGTATTTTGTAAAGACCATCCTACCTGGCGGAGCAGTCCAACTAGATGACATAGATGGAGCGGAATTCGCTAACCTCACGAACTTAGACCAATTAAAAAAGTACCATATTTAAATTCAGTCTAGAGTTAAGGCATCTAATAAAACACATTAAGACTCATAAGCAAACATTCTGCGCATTACTCTAAGCAAACGACATAAAACTCGATAAGGTAGAAAAAGCGAAGGACAAAACTTCAACGCCCAGGACTGGGCGCTGTTATTTTTAACGCCCAGGCCTGGGCGCCGATATTTCCTTCGCCCTTGAACGGGCGTCATTCTCTCTTGCCACCTACCCTCCCGCTTCTGCAAAGTGTTCGTACTCCTTTTTCTAACCCTCAAAAGAACCACGAACACTTGGGGGGGAAGCAGACGTGTAATGAACACCCTTTCAAAAAAAATTCACAAGCTAGAACTACGCGCGACCTGATTCTGACAAGATACGTAGGCAATCCTTCTCAAGGATCCGGTCCAATAAAAATTAAAAAATAATAAAGTCATGCAACGCATCAAGAAGAAAAGATATTGCAAAGGGCACTCTACCCTAACCCATGCACGAGCAAGACCAAATAGAATAAAAAACAAAGCCACAAGAATTTCCAGGAACAAGCCCAACAAAGGAGTATGGCACGAGTCGGCAAAAAACAAAAAAATAGTGAACATGCATATGTAATACCCCAAGTAGTCGGTTAGTCTAAAAATATGTGTGCACTCTTATATGAACTCATTATTTTTACGAAAGTCTTTTCCTTTTCAAAATTCGTCGTTGGTTTAGAAAGCTAATATTGCTATAATATGTTAAAACAAAGCCCACGGAAGGCTCAAAACATTCTTGCACCAAAAATCGCAAAAATATATATATACATGCGGAATACAAGAATGAATATGTACAAAACATGAGGTAAGCCTAAGACTCGTCATCGGCTCCATGTCTCCAAGCCTCGCCGGTCCATCCACTCCACTCCCCGTGGTATGAGGGCCCCCAGCCAGAGTCACCCCAAAAATGAGGTTGTGACTGCAACTCGGGGCTAGGATCTCGGGCCACCGACACGGAACGTCGCCTACGCTCCGGCTCGGACCTCTCCCCGGAAGAACTCACCCCCGCGTCAGAACGGCGATGCCGTAGGGGCAAGTGCCGTGCCCTCTCTCTCTCACGACCGTGTCCCCCGCCCGAGGGACCCACGTCGTCGGCCCTGGCACGTCCAGCAGCCGTCTGCAAAAAAGGACAAAAAAGAGAGTGAATAACCGAAAGCCAAACAAAAGGTACAGATCAAAAGAAAAAAGAGGGCATATTACCCGAGTAGAGTGGGGGCTCCTGCAAGAAAGTGCAGACCAAGCTCGAACCAACGCGGACTTCAACCGGTTGATCACCCCCACCATCGCATTGGCCGTACGGGCCGGAACCTGAAACAAGAATGTCAGTAAAAAAGAAAGAAAAAATATAAGAAGAGTACAAAAATAAAAGGTGCATACCGCCTGTACTCCCTCAGGGAGCGGAGCATGGAAAACCCGGTCTTCCGGGAAAGTCTCCAGAATCTCGGATCCACTCTCTCCGGTATACGAGATCCGAGCATCGGGAAGCACCCATCCACCCAACGAAAGGTCAGGACACTCCTGCACAAAACACAGTAGGCATAAACACATGGGCACGAGCATGAAAACACTAAAATCAATACAAAGAGAGGAGGCAAATTACAGCGCCAGGCTCCGGGAGACGAAGAGAATCCTGGATAAACTGGTAATAGCTAGCTCCCTCTATCACCAACTCCGTCGCCGGCACGCCAGTCCTCGAGTGGACCCTCCACGACTCGCCTATCGAGCGAGTAGACAGCATGGTCGCAGGCGGAGGCCTGGGCACCGAAAAAGCCCCGACCGTCTGCATACGTACCCGCTCTCCCAGGTAGCAGACAGGGTCCCGGCGGCCAACGAACAAGACCCGCATCTGGCTCAGGGCATAACTATCCCTGACCGAAGCATGGGTACCCCTAAAAGAGAGCCATGGGGTCCAAACCACCTGTTTTTGTACAAACGCAGTCAGATCTCGCACATAGAAAATATAAAAAAATGACGAAATACGAGATAGAGGATAAGATTCTGTACATGCTCAGGGTTCCCGTCCCGGATAAGATCCCACACGGTATCGGGCGGTGGACGCACTGTCAGCTTCTTCTTCCAACCCCAACGGCGACCGGCAGGAAACTCCAAAGGCCTCTACCCCTTTCGAGGAGCCAGCCAAGGTAAGTGCTCAAAGGCCCACAGCTGCAAAAAGAAAAGGACAATAAAGCATTTAAAAAAAAAGAGGCCCGGTAAAAGCGAGAAAACAAAAGAAAGTCTAGGCACATACCTCGATCAAACGCGGCACTCCCGCTAATGTAATCACAAAGTGACGTCTACTCGGGTCCGAGTCGCGCACCGACAAACTCATCTGGCCGACAAGCGTCGCATAGCCCAAATCGCCCTAGCGATGGTCACCCAGTGTAGACACGTCCTCCACTATGCCTATCCACCTCGGGTCAAAGGTGTCAGTCGGACCCGATAGAAAAGTGGAAGTAATAAAATGGAGGTAGAACAGCCGAGCCTGTCTCGAAGGCGACTCCTCCACCCCATGCTCCAAAGCCCACATCAGGTCAGCGAAAGGTATCCCACGGGGCTGGTACGAAGGTAATCTACTACCCATCCACGAGCCCAGGAGTCTGGTACCCTCAGCAACAGTCGGCGATGGGCCATCCGACCTCAGACGAACGGGGTTCCCTGTAAAGGTCAAGCCCGTCAAAGCTGTGTAGTCCTCAGGAGTGATCGTCATCTCGCCCCAAGGAAAATGGAAGGTGTTGGTGGTATCCCACCACCACCTCATGAACGACCGCAGAAAGGACAGGGAGATGTTAAGCCGCAGTATCTCCCAGAAGGTCTCAACCACCGGAAACAGTGAGCTCGCCCTCACCAAGGCCTGGGCGTCCGAGCTCAGATAGCTAAAAACGGTCTCACTCGTCGCTGCGCCATAGCCGCGAACCGTGGTCTCTCTCCTCGCGTGAAGGCGGGAAGTCACGTGGTGCTCTAGGTCGTAGTGCAGATCACGACCGTCGTAGAGCTCAGGGCCCACCCATAGGGGACCCGGGCCAGTGGACTGACGCGTCATGCCACGCTCCTCGTGGCCACCAGGAGGGGGTAACGACTCGTCAGACATGCTGATCAACAATACAACAAGGCATTATACCTTTGACAAAATCGACACTCATACCGATCCCTAAAAAGAGTGCATTTCACTCATGAAATGGAGTCATACAATTTTTGTTCCCTAAAAACATGATACTAAGTTCATACTTAGCAAAATTCCCTAAGTAAAAATTAAACTCCAGCAAAATCAAAATTCTCCCATGATTTGTCACCCATGAATTATGAGGAACGCAAGCAATATACCAAGAATACCTACATTATAAGGAAATACTTGGGTCGTAGGTATACTTGGGGGCTAGCATGAAAATGCCCAAATTTAACAAAAATCAACATACTTGCAAAAATTAACATGCACAAACTAATTAACATGTTATGTGGAACATTTTCAACTATCTAATTGAAGGAAAGGGGCACAAAATCAAAAAAACCCCAAATCAATTTCATGCACAAAAATACTTGACAAAAATACTGAAATTGACAAAAAAAAAGCTCAAAATTACTGAAAATTACTTACATTGGGAAGATTAGGAAGTGATTTGGAGTAGAATTCGTGAAGAAAAGTAAAGGAAACGAGCAAAAATCAGTTGAAAGAAGTGAAGAGTTTGAGCGAAAATGGTGGAAATGGAAAAGGAAGGAGACGGTCCGCGTATTTAAAGACCAGCCTTCCCTTTCGCATTTTCAACGCCCAGCTCTGGGCGTTAGAAATTCAAGCGCCCACAACTGGGCGCTGAAAATGCTTCCCAGACAGCGAATATTCGCTGTCGGGCACGCGTACTCCCCTATTTTGTGTAAGATATCCGTTATCTTGATATTTTTTTCCCAAAAAAAAAACGGTATTTTGAAAAAAATAAAAATAAAAAATATTGTTAAACAAAAATATACACAGTGTGGACCCACTTATAGGACACATCTAATCAGGAAATATTACGACCCACCAACAGGTTGTAATCACAAAAGCCCTTCTACATAGGCAAAATAAGAAATTCAAAATGGGTTCGCCCACCCTCAGCGGGCGGGGTCTGCGTCACTAGCCGCGCAGGTCCTCAATTTTCAATAAAAATAAAGTCTTCAAATTTAAAATAGGCTCGCCATCTTCAGCCGGCGGGGTCTACGTCACAAACCGCGTAGGTCCTTATTTTCAAAAAAGCAAAATAAATTTCAAAATAGATTCGTCCACTTCTATCGGACGGGGTGTCCACCCTCAGCGGACAAGGTTCGCCATCTTCAGCCGGCGGGGTCTACGTCACAAACAGCGTAGGTCCTTATTTTCAAATTTTCAAAAACAGATTCGTCTACTTCTATCGGACGGGGTGTCCACCCTCAGCGGACAGGCTCGCCATCTTCAACCGGCGGTGTCTGCGCCATTAAACCGCGCAGGTCCTTAGTCGCTGCAGCGATAACTTTTGCTGGATTTTCCTTCGTTTTACGTCCTATAAAAACAAGGGTGCTGGATTTTCCTTCGTTTTACGTCCTATAAAAACAAGGGGGTTTTCTCGTTTAGCTAGCCATGAAAATGAGAATCTTTAAAAAACGTTTTTACCTCGTGATTGGGCTTGGCCAGGCCCAATTACACTTTATAGCTTTGATTTCGAAAAACTCTGTAGCTACTCCCAATGAAAAAGTGAGGGAGTTTCTACGCACCTTTAGATCCTTCCAATGACAAAGTGAGGAAGTTTCTATACTATCAGTTGACAAATCCCAATGACACGTGAGGGATATGTCGACACTTCAAGTGATGACCCTTAAGTCAAATGTTATCACTCGGGGGCTCGTGAGACCCTCGCAAAACAGGTCACAATACACGGTGGCTTGTGTGACGCACTCCGTCTAATACTTTGACCAACGTCTTACTCCAAGACTCAGTCAAAGTGGGGGCTAACTGTAGACACCTACTTTTGTCCCCATTCCCGCAAGGGAAAGGTTCGATGATGAAAACGTAAATCTCCACTTGACAACGCATCTCCTATAAAATAAACGAATCTCGATTCCCCTTTTCATTTCACCCGAAACCTGCTATTTATGGAAACCTTCTAAAAATAGTAACTGCCGTAAAAGGTAGCTATTAAAAGTGGAAAATCATAAAAGATAGAAACCTGTCAGAATTAGGTGTTGCATTCCAACATAAATCCTAAATGAGATAGAAAACTGCGAGAATCCTATTTCTAATATGATTCAGAAATAAGAGTTACGTATTAATTAAAATCCTAACGAGCCTAGAGTTCGTAACGGGCCCAGACGCATTCCGTCATAAAATTGATACGCGCTAAAAGACTCGAATCAATCTCAAACTCTACGGATTTCAGGAATCCGAATCTGACTAAAGAAAACAGCCCAGACCCTATTTTCAACGCCTGGCTCTGGGCGCCGAAATCTTCGGCGCCCAGGCCTGGGCGCTGAAAATACCTGGGTACGTGTTTTTTCCTAATTCTTTGTGGATTAGAACTCTGCAATTCTATCTTTCCACGAACTCTTCCCTATAAATAGCCCCCTAAATTCGACGTGAAAAGACACACAACAACACATAATTATATTCTGAGTATTGACTCCAACCCTTAGGCTAAGCCTCTCGCTGCGAAATTGTTCACGCGTTCTGTCGCTATCGATCCAGAAATCGAACAGAACGTATCCTGTCCCATAATTGAGATTCGTTTAATAAAAAGGAGAAATAGCAAAGTCAAAGTGGTTAGTTTTCTGAGAACCGTGACGCACCTCTCAAGGGTGCGTCGTAATGTGTCCCTTTTCGATGATTTAACTGCTTTCCTCGCCCTTTTTATGAAATGTTAAACTAACCTAATCTGATTGTTCTATCACGCCTAACAATATGATATTTTTGGGAAATCGGATTATCATGCTAGGTCCCTTAATGCTATTTAAATCAGATAATCACGATCGAATTAGTATTATATGTTGCATATTGCTAAAATCAACTCAGATTAGTTTAATAGTTAACGCATGTCCCTTCAATTATTTATGCTGAGCTAGTAAGGATATCCTGCCTCTGGAGTTATCGACGAGCGAAGTACTCCTCTCGGTAGTTACGGTCCCCCGAACCCTCAATCTCTACCTTGCGGGTGTATATTGAGAGATCCCCACACCAGGGATCACAAGGGAACCTACGGCCGTCGTGGTCAAACATAATTGCACTCCCTTTATGTCACGATAACCGGGTTTTGTCAGTTTTTCTCATTGTCGTTAAAAACTGAATGGCGACTCCTATATTACTAGTCAATTGGGTGTATACTCACAGGAAATCCAATTACACTTGATTGAATAAAAAGAATCGTCACACCCACGAGGGACGAGGTCACGCATTAGCGTCGTGCTTTTTTCGACCCCCTCACAGTTTTCAATCTATCTTTTTGTACTACACCAACGAGATAGATGTCGTGTAACCCTGGAGGTTGATTGTCAAGAGGTCGTGTGTACGTAACGGGGCAAATTCAACTTTAGGGCAGTGTTCATACACGCCACGACTTGGTTAAAGATAAGTTTATTCGTTCATTACTAGTCATTGTTCCTACAATCTAAAGTTGAATTGTTCTTCCATGTTTTATTTTTACAATGGCTGGTCATATCCCTACTGCTATCCCTTTTACTTCTGCCATGCTTCCCAACCCTTTCATCCCTGATATGTCTAAGTTAGATCCTTTCGATGGGAAGAATTATAAGATGTGGTCTGATAAGATGGAGTTTTTCTTGGGTCAAATTGGGGTAGATTATTGTCTTACTGTTATTGCTGCCCCTGCTAATTCCACTAGGGATTTGGAGAAAGATAACAAAACCTGTCGTGGGATGTTGTTTTACTACATGACTGCTTCTCTTTATATGATTTATAGTAAGTCTAAGAATGCTATGGAAATTTGGGATGCTCTGAAAACTAAGTATGGAACTGATGATTTTGGGACTAAGAAATATGCTTGTAGTGGTTGGTTAAATTTCCGTATGACTGATGATAAGCCTGTCCTTGATCAAGTTCATGAGTATGAACATTTATGTGCTGATATTGTTGCTGAGGGTATGAAAATCCGTGAGCTTTTTCAAGCCAACTGTCTCCTTGAGAAATTACCCCCTTCTTAGCAAACCTATGTCCATTCCATGAAACACAAACAAAAAGACTTTACCCTTCAAGAACTCGTTTCCCACATTAAGATTGAAGAGCAGAACCGTATCCAAACCAAGGGAAAAACTACTGACCATTCTTCCTCTACTGCTAATCTTGTTGAAACTAAAAGAAATGCAGGTTATAATAAGGGACCGAAAGGCAAGGGTCCAAATCAGTTCCATGGCACAAGGCAGAACAACAACAACAACAACAACAACAAAGAGAAAATGCAGTTTAAAGGAAATTGCTATACTTGCGGTAAGTATGGTCATTCAGCTAGGGAATGCAGGCAAGGACATGGACCTGGGAACAAGCCAAAGGAGAACAAGCCTCAAGCTAATCTCACTGAAGACATCATTGCTGCTGTTGTGTCCGAGGTGAATCTGGTGAGCAACATGATTGAATGGGTTGTTGATACTGGAGCAACTCGCCACATTTGTTCGAGAAAGGAAATGTTTCAAGACTATGAAAAAGTTTCTGAAGGAGAATGTGTCTTCATGGGCAACTCAAGCACTGTGAGTGTACTTGGCAAAGGAAAAGTTTTTCTAAAGCTTACTTCTGGAAAAACTATTGCTTTGCAAAATGTTTTGCATGTACCCGATATCCGCAGGAACCTCATTTTTGGTGCTTTACTTAACAAAGCAAGTATCAAGTTAACTTTTGAATCTGATAAACTTGTACTTACCAGAAATGGTGAATTTGTGGGTAAGGGATTTTGTAATGGGGGTTTATTTGTGCTTGATGTTGTGACTGATAATAATAATTCTTCTGCTTCTGTTTATATTGCTGAGTCAGTTTCTTTATGGCATTCTAAACTAGGTCATGTGAATGTTGCATCTGTCAAGAGACTCAAACAACTTAGTCTTATTCCAGATTTTAGTAATACCTCTTTTGACAAATGTGAAGTTTGTGTAGAAGCTAAGCACCCGAAAAAAACCTTTAATAAGAATGTATGTCGATCTTCTACCCTAATAGAACTAATTCATAGTGACTTAGGCGACTTTAAGAATTCCATGAGTAGAGGAGGCAAACGTTATTATATTACCTTTGTGGATGATTTTTCTCGTTATTGTAAGGTCTATTTATTGAGTACTAAAGATGAGGCCGAAGAGAAATTCCATATTTATAAGGCTGAGGTTGAAAACCAATTAGACCTGAAAATAAAGAGAGTTAGATCAGATAGAGGTGGTGAATATGATGGAACTCCTTTAAAGAAATTTTGTGAAGCTAATGGGATTATTCATGAGGTTACAGCTCCTTATACCCCAGAACGGAATGGAATAGCTGAACGCAAAAATAGGACACTTAAGGATATGATGAATGCTATGCTTATAAGTTCTGGTATGCCTATTAACATGTGGGGTGAGGCAATTCTTTCTGCTTGCTATGTGCTTAACCGTGTTCCCCATAAGAAATTAGATAAAACCCCATATGAATTGTGGAAAGGGATGTGTTGTTCCTGGACAGGAAGATAAGGTATGCAGGCTCATTAGATCATTGTATGGATTAAAACAAGCACCTAAACAATGGTATGACAAATTTCATCAAACTATTATTTCTAATGGCTTTCAGGTAAATGATTCTGATGCTTGTGTGTATTCCAAACTTTCAAAACTTGGTTGCGTTTTCATATGTCTATACGTGGATGACATGTTAATTTTTGGTACCAATATAGACATAGTGAACGAAACCAAGGCTTTCCTAAATTCTTGTTTTGAGATGAAGGATTTAGGAGAGGCAGATGTGATTCTTGGCATAAAGATTACTAGAACTTCATATGGGATGTCTTTAAACCAATCTCATTATATTGAAAAGATTTTAAAGAAATTTGGTCAATTTGACTGCACTCCAGTGCAAACCCCATATGATTCTAGTATTCATTTGAAAAAGAACAAAGGTAATTCTGTATCACAGGAACAATATGCCAAGATTATTGGAAGTTTGATGTTTTTGATGAACTACACTAGACCTGATATAGCATATGCGGTTAGTAGATTGAGTAGATATACTCATAATCCTAATCAAGATCACTGGAATGCATTGATTAGATTATTGAAGTATTTGAAAGGCACTATCAATTGGGGTTTACATTATCATAGAGCACCTTGTGTTCTTGAGGGATATTGTGATGCCAATTGGGTGTCGGATAGTGATGAAATTCAATCTACTAGTGGCTATGTTTTTACTCTTGCTGGAGGAGCTATATCATGGAAATCATCTAAACAAACTTGCATTGCCAAATCTACTATGGAATCTGAGTTTATTGCTTTAGAATTGGCAGGACAGGAAGCTGAATGGATAAGGAGTTTGCTTGCTGATATTCCATTGTGGGGGAAACCAGCTCCATCAGTTTCAATGCATTGTGACTCACAAGCTGCAATTGGGGTAGCGAAAAATCAAGCCTATAATGGAAAGAGAAGGCATATTCGCTTAAGGCATGCTATAGTTAGAGATCTGATCAGAAAAAATGTAATATCACTCGAGTATGTAAAGTCCGAGAGGAATATTGCAGATCCTCTCACCAAAGGCCTTTGTAGAAAAATGGTGCTTGAGTCAGCACAAGGAATGGGTTTAAAGCCTATTGTGGAGTAAATTGTGGTGGACACCCATCTTAGGAAATCTAAGTTCAATGGGTCAAACGAAATCACAAAAGAACTCATGTTTGTTACTACTACCATTCCTAATAATAAAAGTGATGTAGTATTTTTCTAACTGTCATATGCGTAAGGTTGAGCTAAGGCTCTTAATAATAAGTTCATAGCCTTGAGAAGATGGTTTGTGACAGTACAAACTTGATGAACTTACCTATGTGAATGTGGGGGTTACAATCCCCTATGAGAGTCCTTAAGGCTTAGGACCACTAGAGCATTCATGAAAATCCGGGTATTTTGTGGGGCACTAAAAAATTACAAATTGCGAAAACGAGTCTTGATTTGAGAAAAGTTGAAACGCGCAAAAGTAGTTTACTAACTTCGTGATAGGTTCAAAGAGAAATCTACCTAAAACGACTGTAAGATATTTTTGTATGCGTTGGGTGTTAATTCAAGTCCAAAAGACATTGACACTTTCAAAACTAAAGTCTCCGTTGCCCAAAACGTTCCTTCCTAGTTTTTCCTGTTCTTTTGAATCATGTGGGGGATTGTTGGAAGTATAGGTAGTGATGCTTCAAAAGAATGAAAATTGTGCTTGTCCCACATTGACAAAAAAACAAGAGTTTTACCCACTTTATATATCCTCACTCCACTAATAGGTTTGTTAGAAAACTTGAGAGGAGGCTCTAGGTCACCGCACACGCGCGCGCGGTCCGGGCCGGGCTCGGGCTCGGGCGAGGGCGAGTGGCGCGGCGCGTTCGCGGGTGTGGGTGGGTCCCTTTTTGCCGCCAATCAATCCCGTGTAACGGCTAGTTGTTGTATTTTGGTAACCGAATATTTTCCATAACGGTTACAGATTTTATTCCGGAAATTGAGTCATTGATTCTAATTGATTACCGAATTTATTTCCTTCCCAAAATAATTCTTCAGTCTTCCGTTATTTATTTTGGCTTCCTCCTTCACAAAGAAAACACAGAAAAATTTGCTCTCCGAATATTTTCCTCTCAAACACATACTCTCTGATTCATTTTGGGCAACGTTCAATTTCGTTTTCAATCTATCTTTTTGTACTACACCAACGAGATAGATGTCGTGTAACCCTGGAGGTTGATTGTCAAGAGGCCGTGTGTACGTAACGAGGCAAATTCAACTTTAGGGCAGTGTTCATACACGCCACGACTTGGTTAAAGATAAGTTTATTCGTTCATTACTAGTCATTGTTCCTACAGCCTATCATAAACTACGTGGCATATTATTTTGCTTCATGTTGTAATGTTAGTTGTGTATAGAGAATTATGTGATTGTGTGTGACAAATAATACTAGAAAACCAATGACCCTAAAAATTGCCCAAACATTCATAAACACCAATTGGCCAAAGAGTTATACCAAAATACGTGTTCCGCAGCCCCGGGCAATCACCACAAAAATAAGCGACGCCCAGGACAGCCTGTAACGGATTCCACAACGCTGCACAACGCGTAAAGGACGTTATTAGGCAAGCACGCAAAATTAAGTCGTATGTACGAAAAAAGGATAGACGAACAGAATACGAGTACCAGTCAGGGACGCATTTTCAGCGCCCCTGGCTGGGCGCCAATCATTTTCAACGCCCCTGCTGGGCGCTGAAGTTACTGCTTGGCCTTTTGGTCAGGCACAGCAGCCTCGGTACTCGCGCATAAAGTATACGTAGCAATAAAAAAAATTCGTAACAAATTTGCTACGAGGACGTATGAAAAAAGGCACTCGATTCTAAGAACGACTTATAAAATAAATAACTCATTATGTCGTTGTTAGGCTTCCTATAACGACTATGTTCGGCACTAAAACCGAGCATGCCGATTAAAATAACCTTGAATGTCACACGGGCAAAAAATTTCGAAAATATAAAAGAGTGCAAAGTGCACACACAATAGTCCAAATATACTAGTCCGACTTAAGGGTAGTCATAAAGTGTTTAAAAGGCCAACTCATGAAATAAACTAATGTGTCTCCTACTCCATAATGTTGATACAGGGCCCCTGAATACCTACCCGTGATAGCCATCAAGGATCGCAATGGAAGTGGCATATCCTGAACATCTACTCCTAGAGGTCGCACAAACCCAAGAGATGCATGCTCTGGGACACGACCCTCTACATTCTAAAAGGCCACTCGCCTCAGAACTCACTACTACAAAAAACCCTTTTCGAGTCGCCTCTTAACCACCTATAGAGTCGCCTCATGGGCGACTCCACAGGGGGCGATTCTATAGGTACCCTCTTTATGTGTCGCATGTGATCCGACACTGAAGGGCGGTTAATGTGTCGCCTCTTATGTTGGAGGCGACTCCGTATAGGAAATCTATGAACTTGTGGCGATGTAAATGGTACTCTATAGTGTCACCTGCTTCGTTTGAGGCGATGTAAATGGTGCTCTATGGTGTCGTCGCCTAATTCGTTTTAGGCGATGCATAGTAGTCTATGGTGTCGCATGCTTTGTTTTAGGCGATGTAAATGGTACTCTATGGTGTCGCCTAACTCCTTTAGGTGACGCCCATGGTACTCTATGGTGTCGCCTGCTTAGTTTGAGGCGATGCATATGGTACTCTATGGTGTCGCTTGCTTAGAATTAGGCGATGCATATGGTACTCTATGGTGTCGCCTGCTTAGCTTGAGGCGAAGTATGTGATACTCTATGGTGTCGCCTCATTTGTTCAAGGCGATGCATATGTTATTCTATGGTGTCTCCTATTGTGAAGGGGTCGAAAAAGCGCGAGGCTAATGCGTGACCTCGTCCCTCGTGGGTGTGACGATTCTTTTTATTCAATCAAGTGTAATTGGATTTCCTGTGAGTATACACCCAATTGACTAGTAATATAGGAGTCGCCATTCAGTTTTTAACGACAATGAGAAAAACTGACAAAACCCGGTTATCGTGACATAAAGGGAGTGCAATTATGTTTGACCACGACGGCCGTAGGTTCCCTTGTGATCCCTGGTGTGGGGATCTCTCAATATACACCCGCAAGGTAGAGATTGAGGGTTCGGGGGACTGTAACTACCGAGAGAAGTACTTCGCTCGTCGATAACTCCAGAGGAAGGATATCCTTACTAGCTCAGCATAAATAATTGAAGGGACATGCGTTAACTATTAAACTAATCTGAGTTGATTTTAGCAATATGCAACATATAATACAAATTCGATCGTGATTATCTGATTTAAATAGCATTAAGGGACCTAGCATGATAATCCGATTTCCAAAAAATATTATATTTGTTAGGCGTGATAGAACAATCAGATTAGGTTAGTTTAACAGTTCATAAAAAGGGCGAGGAAAGCAGTTAAATCATCGAAAAGGGACACATTACGACGCACCCTTGAGAGGTGCGTCACGGTTCTCAGAAAACTAACCACTTTGACTTTGCTATTTCTCCTTTTTATTAACGAATCTCAATTATGGGACAGGATACGTTCTGTTCGATTTATGGATCGATTGCGACAGAACGCGTGAACAATTTCGCAGCGAGAGGCTTAGGCTAAGGGTTGGAGTCAATACTCAGAATATAATTATGTGTTGTTGTTTTCTTTCACGTCGAATTTAGGGGGCTATTTATAGGGAAGAGTTCGTGGAAAGATAGAATTGCAGAGTTCTAATCCACAAAGAATTAGGAAAAATCACGTACCCAGGTATTTTCAGCGCCCAGGCCTGGGCGCCGAAGATTTCGGCGCTCAGAGCTAGGCGTTGAAAATAGGGTCTGGGCTGTTTTCTTTAGTCAGATTCGGATTCCTGAAATCCGTGGAGTTTGAGATTAATTCGAGTCTTTTAGCGCGTATCAATTTTATGACGGAATGCGTCTGGGCCCGTTACGAACTCTAGGCTCGTTAGGATTTTAATTAATACGTAACTCTTATTTCCGAATCCTATTAGGAATAGGATTCTCGCGGTTTTCTATCTCATTTAGGATTTATGTTGGAATGCAACACCTAATTCTGACAGGTTTCTATCCTTTATGATTTGCCACTTTTAGAAGCTACCTTTTACGACAGTTACTATTTTTAGCAGGTTTCCATAAATAGCAGGTTTCGGGTGAAATGAAATGGGGAATCGAGATTCGTTTATTTTATAGGAGATGCGTTGTCAAGTGGAGATTTACGTTTTCATCATCGAACCTTTCCCTTTCGGGAATGGGGACAAAAGTAGGTGTCTATAGTTAGCCCCCACTTTGACTGAGTCTTGGAGTAAGACGATTATCAAAGTATTAGACGGAGTGCGTCACACAAGCCACGGTGTATTGTGACCTGTTTTGAGAGGGTCTCCCGAGCCCCCGAGTGATAACATTTGACTTAAGGGTCATCACTTGAAGTGTCGACATATCCCTCACGTGTCATTGGGATTTGTCAACTGATAGTATAGAAACTTCCTCACTTTGTCATTGGAAGGATCTAAAGGTGCGTAGAAACTCCCTCACTTTGTCATTGGGAGTAGCTACAGAGTTTTTCGAAATCAAAGCTATAAATTGTAATTGGGCCTGGCCAAGCCCAATCACGAGGTAAAAAAACATTTTTTTTTTTTTATTTTTTTTTTTATTTTTTATTTTTTTTTTATTTTTAAGATTCTCATTTTCAGGGCTAGCTAAACGAGAAAACCCCCTTGTTTTTATAGGACGTAAAACGAAGGATAATCCAACACCCTTGTTTTTATAGGACGTAAAACGAAGGAAAATCCAGAAAAATGACTTGCGCGATTTAATGGCGCAGACCCCGCCGGCTGAAGATGGCGAGCCTGTCCGCTGAGGGTGGACGCCCCGTCCGATAGAAGTGGACGAATCTGTTTTGATGTTTTGAAAATAAGGACCTACGGGGTTTGTGACGTAGACCCCGCCGGCTGAAGATGGCGAACCTGTCCGTTGAGGGTGGACGCCCCGTCCGATAGAAGTGGACGAATCTATTTTGAAATTTATTTTGCTTTTTTGAAAATAAGGACCTACGTGGTTTGCGCCGTAGACCCCGCCGGCTGAAGATGGCGAGCCTATTTTAAATTTGAAGATTTTATTTCTTTCGAAAACTGAGGACCTGCGCGGCTAGTGACACAGACCCCGCCTGCTGAGGGTGGGCGAGCCCTGTCCGCTGAGGGTGGACGTCCCTGAATTCGTTTTCTTTTCGATTTGGGAACTCGCGCGGTTTGTGACGCGATCTTGCCGACTGAAGATGGGCAAGTTCCTATTTCTTTGGTTCTTGTGATTTCTTTTGAGAATTTCTTTTATTCATTCTTGCAAGAGAGAATTCTTTCGAGGGGTGCTCGAATTTAGTTGTAACCTGAACGTGGGCTGACAACGTGTTCAGACGGATCTTTGTCTTGCGACCGTCCGCTTTCGTGATTTTGAGCTAGTCTTTACGGCTCGACTTGGTCTTTGATCAGAGGACCGTGCACAAGCGCCAGTGACGTCCTTTTGATGAGGTCGAACCTATTGTTGTTCTTTTTTGAGATATCCAAACATGATATGGTGTATGGCGCAGTCCGGGAATGTGATTTTGATCGCGCGCTCCTCGTGGGAGTCTATTTTTTTCGCGAGCCCCCAAGCACTGGGGCTCGTCGGTTGTTTTTCGCATCTTGTAATCATGTTATGGGTCATGCTCGTATGTGCGAGCGACCTTCTATAGTAGTGTGCTACTTTAGCGAAGCCGTGGAGTGCGACTTTAGTTTTCAGGCGACATCCGGTTTTAGCTTGGCCCGGATTAACCCTTTGACAGACAAACATTTTTTATTTGGAAAACCAATGACTTGACGACACATATTTTTGGTGTTTCGAAGAATGACCATGATATTTAACTTGCTTTTTTTGAAAGTGTACATAAGCATTTTCTGAGACGAGTCTAAGTTTCGACCAAATGTTATTATTTTTTCTTGCTTATTTGGGAGCTAAAGGTGCTTTGGGCTTGATCCTACTTGCAATAGGGCCTCGTGTTTTAGCAACACGGTCTTAAGTCCTTTCCTGTTCCGTGTTTTGTGAAATCTGGGCCTTGGGCTGCATTTTCAGCGCCCAAGTTCAGGCGTTAAACATTTCGGCGCCCAGGCTTGGGCGCTGAAAGTCCTTTCCTGGTAATATTTGATTTTCGGATTTCCTAACACGTTTCCGAATGGGATCAGGGTGTCATTGGGTGCGTTCAGCTATATATAGGGGGCTAGATACGTCCTTATTTTCCACCACTCTCAAATTCTTTCTCTCCTTTTGCTGTGCTCTAATTACTCACTGCTTTTGCCATGTCGATCCCTACTTTCTCACTCCAACGGACTGTTAGGCGTTGGCTACGGGCGCTTACTCCCACAGAAAAAGCTTTGTTAAAAGAATACCACTTAGAGGCACTTTTAGGTTTACAACAAATTAATATTGATTATAACTTTCTGCATGCTGCCCTAAGCTTTTGGGACTCCGATCATCATGTTTTTGCCTTTCGGGGCAATGAAATATGTCCTTTGCCTGATGAATTTGCTGCGATCCTTGGTTATCCTACTAATGCTACTCCTGTTACCCCCGGCACTATTGAAGAGGGTAAAACAACCATAAGGGCTTTCCTAGGGCTAGATGATAACATGTTTGCTGAAATTGTTGTAGATGATAAGGTTAACTTGGCGAAACTTGTAAAACATCACTTTAGGCCTAGTAAGAATATGACCGAACAAAAATTGAACATTCGAGCCCTTGTATTTTGCTTGTTGAATCATTATTTGCTGTCGAATAACAATGGTGTCGGTGACATAAGGTTGATCCCCTTGATTAGCCAGATGGAAAGTTGCTATTCTATTATGCCGTTGGTTGTTGCTGAGACTTTGCTGAGTGCGGATGAACTGAAGAAGGGCGCCAAATCTGAATATTTTAAGGGGAGCCCCCTATTGCTTCAGGTAATCGATCTTTTCCTTGCGCGCATGTATGTTTTTTTTTGCATATATTTCTTTTTGCCTGGGGCTGAGTTTCAGCGCCCAGGGCTGGGCGCTGGAATATTCGGCGCCTGGTCCTGGGCGTTGAAACTGCGCCCCAGGAACCTTTTTTTCTTTCTTTTCATTCTTTTGATTCGATCGTACCTTTTTTTGCAGATTTGGCTTGCGGAACGGCTTAGACATTTGGAAGCTCCTGCCGATCCTAAACATTATCGCCCTATAGCTTTGGGTAACCGAAAATACTTGTACCAAGGCCAGGACGAGGCCGAATGGACCTCCTTTTGGCATTTGTTCTATTAAGTGGGTGGTACCATGGTGGGGTTTGACTACTATGACAGGGGGGGTCTGATGTATCGGTTTATGTTTCTTTGTTGGGGCTATCTCGTCCCATTTATATTTTCCCTTACCGAGTCATGCGTCAATATGGTTTAAGGCAGACTATCCCCTTTTCTGATACGGTACCACCTAAGGTAGCGGCCTTTTCACAAACACGAGTCTTAGCGTGGGCTAAGTATTATGATGGTCTCCCGCGTTGGGCCGTAGCTACAAATGTCTTTGTGGGTCTTTCTGAAAATTACAAGTTGTGGATGAGCTCCGATGACAAAGATGTGAGGACCGAGGCTCGTAATGGGGAGCCGGCTGAGCTTTTGATACCTCGTATTCGTGTTAAGTATGAGGGTCCTGATTCTGCCAGACCTCGTACCTATAGTATTAAGACTGTGAAAGCTCGTCCTGATCGAAAGTGAAAGGAAGTTCCTCCCCGTTCCAGTTTCAGGCCTAAAAAGATGCCTAACATGAAGGGGCCTGCTGTTGTTAAAAGAAATGCAAGCTCTCGCGGAGATCGTCGCCGGAACAATGTATGGGTTAGGAAGGCTCAACCGCCTGTAGAAACAGTGGCTAGTCTAGTTGATGATAATAACCCTTCTCCCACCATTGCCTGTGCCTTCGAGGCTGAGCGGGCTATAATTGAGAATGTTTCTGAAGCCTTGACATCTTTGGAAGTTAGTGTCCAGGAGCCGGTTCTTATGGAGATTGATATTGGGGCAGCGCAGAAGACTGTGGGGGTGGATCCTGCGAACATTGCTCTCTACAAGACTTTATTTGATGATCCGGAAGAACTAGAGTAGTGTAGTTCTTGCTAGGGTGCAGGTGCCCTTTATTTATTTCAGTTGTGTTTGTTTTTATTTTTAGCACTCTGTTTTCCCTTCTTATTATATTTTAATAAAGGCGTATTTTTAGTTTTCATTTATTTTTGTTTCTCCTGTATTTTATATGTCTAACACTTTTTTTTTTGCAAAGAACATATTATTATTTTTTTATTTGGACCGAATCCTTGGTAAGGATTGCCTACGTATCTTGTCAGAATCAGGTCGCGCGTAGTTCTAGCTTTAGAATAAGTTCTAGTATGCCGGATTTCGATAGATATGTCCTGAAGTGGAAACATATTACTTAATCGGTCAAATGAGTGAAGTATTTATCATTATTTTCATCTGCCGTTTTTTTGCCATAGGTTGCGTAAAACTCGACTAATTTGTATAGCTATATTCTTGGTAAACCTATTTGGATACGTACTGTACCCCCCAAGTGTTCGTTATTTTTCCGTTGTGTGCGGATAAAATGACGAGCACTTTCAAAAAGAAAACTTTTGGCAGGCAGAGAGTTTCAACGCCCAGGCTGGGGCGTCAGAAATTTCGGCGCCCAGCCCTGGGCGCTGAAAATGACTTGGGCGGTCAATTTTTTGACGCTTTGCTTCACATGTTCTTGCGTTTATTTCTATTCCCTTTTTTTTGTGCCTTGATATTTTGCTTCGTATTTAAAGTTAAATTTGAGGCTATCTTGGGGGCTTTTTTGTGTGTAAGCTGAAATGCACTTTTGTCTGGATTAATTTTTTCTATTGGTGACTTGAAACAGTTTTGAAAATGGAGTTAGGGTGCGGAAGTTATGAAGATCTTTGTGTAGGCTTTGGAGGTGGGTTGTTAGTGAAGGGTATGATGGAATCTATGTTTTATGAATCTGTTTTTTTGTAACATTTGCATTGTTTTTTAAATTTTTGATTTCCTTTGATTTTGGGTTGCATGGATAGGCTCTTATGATGACACTGGTTGGCTTTTTAGGTTTTGGGGATATGAATGGGATAGTGTGGTTTATTTTGTGGGTTTCGGGAATTGGTTCCCATGGCACTATTTCAAAACCGAGTGGGCTTTGTTTGTTGGGCCTAGAGTGGGCCGCTTCTTTATTTTTGTATTTTGCAAGTACATTTGGTGTTTATTTAGTGTTAGAATAAAATTTTTAGGAGAAATATTACGCCTTTATTGATTCGGAAAGTAAGGAAAACACACTGAAATAAAACTGACCCATATTCTAAAGGGCCTTAGGACCATCTAAAGTCTCTATTATTTTTTTCTATCAATCTAAAGAACTACTAGGCGCTTTTTACTAATGGTGCTCTATGTGGCTCAAGCCTGGGGTTTAGTCTCATAAAACTTCGGTCCTTCACCGGTACTCATCTTGAATTCCATTCCTTTTGCATTGACCCACTGATATGTCTTCACCCATCCGTTCTCGACCTCTTCTAGTGTTGATGCAGGAGAGATTAACCGGGTTGGATCGAAACCTTCATCTTGTAAAGCTAGGGTAGTCATCACAGTCTCGTTCTCCATAGGCCTCGATTCGTTAAACAATGTCCATAGAGCCTGGTTGTCCAATATTTCAGTTGTTTTAGTCTTGGCGAGGTGGGGTGCCTCATCCAAGGTGTGGCAGTCATGGAAAATTTCAAATCTGGGTTTTAGCAAGCCATCCTGAACGAAGGGTTCAGGGAAATCACAGCATGGGTGTTCTTCTCCTTCCCGAACGAACATCCCGTTAAGGGTCCTTTGATATGGGGGAAGGAGGGTGGTTTGTTTGGCTTTGTTAAGGCGTAGCCTAGATAGGCGGTCAGCGATATCTTCCTCCGTTGGTTCATAACCTAAGCCGAAGGGAGTAGATTTGTCGGGAAAAGGATGGAATGTGCATTCCTTCTCCCTTATGCCCAATGGGGTTCCTAGGAAATAACCTTGAGCTAACAGCATTCTAGGGATGATTCGGGATGCATGCGGGTCTAGGAATGCTGGATCATAATCTTCGATGAACTGGATTGTTTCTTCCATTTGAAACCCATAAAGGCCGTCTGCAGTTTCGGCCGTTCCAACCATAGTATAACTGACATCGAGAGGAGGGGCACGGATCTCTAGTATTACCCCGTTATGGTTAAGTTTAACCATTTGGTGCAAGGTAGAAGCCACACCTCCTAAGTCATGGAGCCAAGGTCGCCCCAAGAGGAGGTTGAAAGTGGGCTTGATGTCGATTATTTGAAACTCCGTGGTGCGTGCCACAGGCCCGGTTTTTATGGTAAGGTTGATTTTTCCCAATACAGGCCTTCGGGAGTTATCATAAGCTCGTACCCCTTGCGTGGAGGTTTGGAAGTCATTGTTTCCTAGCCCCAAGCAATGGGCGGTTCGCAATGGGCAGACATTAACCGCCGAACCATTATCTACGAGCGCTAGGGGGATGTTTTGTCCTTTGCATCCAACCACTAGGTAAAGGGCTTTATTGTGAGCACCCCCCTCTTTGGGTAAGTCTTTATCAGTGAAAACTATGGCCTTTTCCCCGGCATCTCTCGTGACATGGCTAACCAATGAGTCAGGTGTGATATCTGTAGGTACTGAGATGAGGTCAAATGAGCGAATAAGCTTTTCGCGATGTTCCTTTGAAGTACACATAAGATCCCAGATGGTAATCTCGGCCTTGGTTCTTTTTAGTTGTTTCAGGAGAGGATTTTCAATGACTTACGCGACGGTAGCGTGTCGTCCATTCTCAGGAGTTTGCCTAACCGGGACGCCGTCCATAGGAGGTGGGTGAATATCCGGTTGGTATATTCTTCCGGATCGGGTGAGGTTGTCGACCTCGGGCTCCTGAGGGGTGGTGTCAATGAGAGCATACCCGGGCCAAGTTTCAGTGAAGAAGTCCTGGCCCGAGACTTGAGATAGGTAAATATCTTCAGCATCATCGTTCCACACACCGCACACTTCCCTCTCGATTCGATCCATAGGGACCACAGCGAGTGGTGCACCTTGAGGTGTAATATACACCGTGGGGTCGAAATTCTCTGGTTGGTCGAGAGAGATGTGACAAGAGCCGAGTGGGCTCTTGTTGTTGTTGGGTTTGCGAACGTTAGGGAGAGGTATCACTTCATCCTCTATCATGTCCTGGATCGTATGTTTTAGACTCCAGCAGTTTTCAGTGTCATGCCCATTTCCTTGATGGAATTTGCAGTAAGTACCTTCGACCCAATATTTGTTTTTGACAGGAGGGTCACGGGTGGGGCCTATAGGTCTCAACTTTCCTTGATTGGTTAGTCTTTCAAAGGCTTGTACCAAAGTTGACCCGAGTGGGGCAAACTTTCGGTCTCGGACCCATCTTACAGGGTTTCTTCGGGCGGGAGCCTCTTCTACAGCATGGACTTCTTGGGCTTGGGATGTGTTACCCCGATTATAGGTGTTGGTCTTATATGTGGGTTTGCTCTGTATGGTTTTGGCGAGGTCGTCTTCGATCTTTATCATAAACTCTTTTGAAAGTGTCGAGTCCCAGGTACCTAAGGTGTTGTTTGTAAGCCGGGTCCAGGTTGTCAATGAATTTTTGGACCAATTCTGTTTCGGGAGGCCTATTGATTAGCTGGGCCGCCTGGTCCCTCCATCTAGCAAAGTAGGTTGTGAAACCCTCATTTTTCTTTTGGAAGAGAAATTCCAGCTCACGCATGGTGACTTGGAAATCCATGTTCGACGAGTATTGCTTGATGAAGACATTGACAAAGTCTTCCCAAGTGGGGAAGAGCTTAGGGTCCTGGTGATAGTACCATTTGAGCGGCACAGGTTCCAAGGACAAAGGAAAGGCAGGTAAGTACATGGACTTGTCCACGCCTTTCAAGTTCATGGTATTCACAAAGTTCAGTAGATGATCACGGGGGTTGTCCGTGGCCTTGAACTTTGGTAAGTCAGATGAACTGAACTTTTCTGGTAATTTGCCAGGAAAAGGTTCAGGATCGAGGGAGAAGTATTTTGCTCCCCATGGTTCGCTGTAGGACCATTTTTTCAATCCTCTTCTCGTTATCGAGGTCATTTTTGTCTTGCGCAGCCGCTAAAGCTTCATTTTCCATTTTCAGTTGGGTCATTTGGACCATCTGGTCTCGCAAATCTTCGATGGACATGTTTGAAGGTGCGAATCGAGGTTGGGGAAGCGGAGATCCTTGAAATGAGGGATGACGGACGGAGCTTGGAGTTACTAAACCTGGTGTTGGCGATGTATCTTCGAGACGCACTAACCGTTGATTCCCTGATCGGCACCAAGTGGCTGGACCAGTCCTAGGCATAAGATAAGCTAAAGTTTTAGGTTCCCAAAGTTTCAAGCATTAATTAGTCTAGACTTCGACTCTCTAAATTGGTTTTTCACTCTTTCTTTTGTCGGTACACTTTTTGGTTTTTTTTTTTATTTTGATCATTCTTTGGATTTTCGAAACACTTGCCCGTGTGACATTCATAGTTATTAACACGTTCGGTTTTGGTGCCGGGTATTGTCGTCGTAGGAGGCCTAACAACGACACAAAGAGTCATTAAAATTTTTTTTTTTACGAGTCGCTTTTTGAAATCGAGTGCTTTTCTTACGCCCTCGTAGCAATTTTTTTATGAACATTTTTTTTTTGCGCTACGTATTTTCCTTTCGCGCGGGCACCGAGGCTGCTGCGCCTGACCAGAATGCCAAGCAGCAACTTCAGCGCCCAGCGAGGGGCGTGAGAAGTTCAGGTGCCCAGCCAGGGGCGTTGAAAATGCGTCCCTGGCTGGTTCTCGTTTTCTGTCTTCTGCTTATGCGACCTCGATTTGCGTGCTTGCCTAATAACGTCCTTTACGCGTAACAGCGTTTGTGGGATTCGTTACAGGCCATCCCGAGCGTCGCTCATTTTGTGGCGATCATTCGGGTTTGCGGAACACGTGTTTCGGTATAACTCTTTGGCAAATTAGTCTATGAATGTTTGGGCAATTTTTAAGGTCGTTGGTTTTCTAGGATAGTTTGTCACACACAATCACATATTTCGCTACACATAACTACATTACAAACATGGATTTGAAAATTAAATATGCCACGTAGTTTATGATAGGCTTCTATGGGTAGTTTATTTGCGCCTGGCTTGGTACCGCTTCTATCGTAGATCCAACACATGCCCCGGTCGAGGTAGTGTCTTCAACAGACGAATTTCGCTCAAGAGGTCAACCCGCAAGTGCAAGCCAATGGGGCATGCAGGCGAGAGGGACCTAATGAGCAAGCGATTGGGTTCGGGATGGGTGTACTACCTGCACAAGTACCGAGTGGGAAACATGCGCGGCGTATGCACCCCCCTATTGGCGAAAAAAGGTATCCTTAGTCCCCACTCACGAGGGAGCCGAGATTCGTTATGATGTTCTGCCCGTTCACATTAATATGCTGATTTTCAGGTCGTCCCAACTTGATGGGGAAATAAACGCGGGGTAGGATCGTTTCACCCTTCGGCTATTTTGATTACCTACAAGCACGAGTATTCACTAGTGGAAAAAATACCTGTTGAGGGGGGCATTTTGGGCTTATTGAGGCGAACAAGGCCCGCTTCGACAGACGTGGCTTCAACAGCTCACATAGCTGTTGAGGCGGGCTTTGTTCGCCTCAACAGGGGGTCTGTTGTGGGGGGCTTTCAAAAGCCCGCCTCAACAGCCCAAAACCAAAGCGAAAAATAAGGACCTGTTGTGGGGGGCTTTACAAATGCCCGCCTCAACAGACACCTCTGTTGAGGCTCACTTCTTAAATGCCCCCCTCAATAGACCTGTATTTTTGCGCCAATACCTGTACATTGGCGCCATAAATTCATATGTTGTCGAGGCGTACATTAAAAGCCCCCTTCAACAACATTATTTTTTTTTCCCAAATTCTTTTAAAATATAAAATAGATGGAAATAACCAAATCTATATATATACACCATTGAGTATTGAAACCTGTACACGCACCAATCAACACCAGAATAGCAAAGGTATGAATCTGCTTATTTTTTATTAATAAATTATTAAATTAACTTAATTTATATTAACCCAATAGAGAAAAGCGTATAGTACGTACGTTTACAATTTTTAAACACCTAGCTAGCTATTCTAACAAATTAAAACTAATATTAACAAATAAAGACAAAAGGCTAGAGAGCTAGTCTAACAAATTTCTCTAATCCGGCCACTTAGCTCCCTTTAGATCATGCATTACAAACCTTAATTAAGGCCGTGTTGACTTTCTAATTCCAATCGACTCGATCCCTGCAAGATGGAAGGAAAATATATGAGCTATAGAGTACCAAAGTTCACACTCACGATATTATCTTTACATTCCATTGAAGCATAAAAAGATATAGTCATACACTCACGAATGAGTTTTAGAAAGTTAAAACTATGCATATTAATCATGTAATAAATGTCAAATGAGTCCTTAGGTTCTTTAGTTCAAAGTTGGGAGCGGAAATGTCATTTTAGCTCTAAACATGACCTATAACGACCTAATGAGCCTTAAATGTGCATAAATAGATTCGAATGAGTTTTAGAAAGTTAAAACTATGTATATTAGTCATGTAATAAGAATCAAATGAGTCCTTAGGTTCTTTAGTTCAAAGTTGGGAGCGGAAATGTCATTTTAGCTCTAAATATGACCTATAACGACCCAACGAGCCTTAAATGTGCATACGTAGATTGGAATGAGTTTTAGAAAGTTAAAACTATGCATATTAATCATGTAATAAGAATGAAATGAGTCCTTAGGTTCTTTAGTTCAAAGTTGGGAGCAGAAATGTCATTTTAGCTCTAAACATGACCTATAACGACCTAATGACCCTTAAATGTGCATAAATAGATTCGAATGAGTTTTAGAAAGTTATAACTATGTATATTAGTCTGTAATAAGAATCAAATGAGTCCATAGGTTCTTTAGTTCAAAGTTGGGAGCGGAAATGTCATTTTAGCTCTAAATATGACCTATAACGACCCAATGAGCCTTAAATGTGCATACGTAGAATGGAATGAGTTTTAGAAAGTTAAAACTATGCATATAAATCATGTAATAAGAATCAAATGAGTCCTTAGGTTCTTTAGTTCAAAGTTGGGAGTGGAAATGTCATTTTAGCTCTAAACATGACCTATAACGACCTAATGAGCCTTAAATGTGCATAAATAGATTCGAATGAGTTTTAGAAAGTTATAACTATGTATATTAGTCTGTAATAAGAATCAAATGAGTCCTTAGGTTCTTTAGTTCAAAGTTGGGAGCGGAAATGTCATTTTAGCTCTAAATATGACCTATAACGACCCAATGAGCCTTAAATGTGCATACGTAGATTGGAATGAGTTTTAGAAAGTTAAAACTATGCATATTAATCATGTAATAAGAATCAAATGAGTCCTTAGGTTCTTTAGTTCAAAGTTGGGAGCGGAAATGTCATTTTAGCTCTAAACATGACCTATAACGACCTAATGAGCCTTAAATGTGCATAAATAGATTCGAATGAGTTTTAGAAAGTTATAACTATGTATATTAGTCTGTAATAAGAATCAAATGAGTCCTTAGGTTCTTTAGTTCAAAGTTGGGAGCGGAAATGTCATTTTAGCTTTAAATATGACCTATTACGACCCAATGAGCCTTAAATGTGCACGTAGATTGGAATGAGTTTTAGAAAGTTATAACTATGCATATTAATCATGTAATAAGAATCAAATGAGTCCTTAGGTTCTTTAGTTCAAAGTTGGGAGCGGAAATGTCATTTTAGCTCTAAACATGACCTATAACGACCTAATGAGCCTTAAATGTGCATAAATATATTCGAATGAGTTTTAGAAAGTTAAAACTATGTATATTAGTCATGTAATAAGAATCAAATGAGTCCTTAGGTTCTTTAGTTCAAAGTTGGGAGTGGAAATGTCATTTTAGCTCTAAACATGACCTATAACGACCTAATGATCCTTAAATGTGCATAAATAGATTCGAATGAGTTTTAGAAAGTTTAAAATATGTATATTAGTCATGTAATAAGAATCAAATGAGTCCTTAGGTTCTTTAGTTCAAAGTTGGGAGCGGAAATGTCATTTTAGCTCTAAATATGACCTATAACGACCCAATGAGCCTTAAATGTGCATACGTAGATTGGAATGAGTTTTAGAAAGTTAAAACTATGCATATTAATCATGTAATAAGAATCAAATGAGTCCTTAGGTTCTTTAGTTCAAAGTTGGGAGCGGAAATGTTATTTTAGCTCTAAATATGACCTATAACGACTCAATGAGCCTTAAAATGTGCATACGTAGATTGGAATGAGTTTTAGAAAGTGAAAAATATGCATATTAATCATGTAATAAGAGTCAAATGAGTTGCTAATATGAAAATTAAAAGGAAGAATTTCCTAGAACCTTCAAGGCTACTGCACATGTCCCTTTGTACTCAATCACTCCATGAGATCGGTTCGAGCTTAAATGTGAGCAAAGAAAACAAGAAAAATCACTAGATTCATCATGTCAAAGAGGAAAATTGGCTGATTGGACTCCAATTCTAACTTATCTTTCATCATTTTTCTAGACTTGATGAGTTCAAATCTATAAATGTCAGTGAAGACCTTAACCTATGAGAATATGATTACATGGAGCTATGATTTGCTTCCAAAGTAGTGGCATACCACCGACATTTTCCCAATTTAAAACAAATCAGCTGAGATATACATCAGATTTTAGGCTGAACATTATCTGTGGGCTTGGTATAAAATAGATCTGACAGAAATTTAGGGTATAAAAGGTGTTGACTGGACATCATTAACCTTAAATCCATGGTAACAAGCATCAAGGACATGATCCAGCCTGCCGGTCAACAACTCAATAAGGCCTTCAGTTTACTACACTGTCGTCATTCCATTTGTTTACAGACATAACATTATAAAAGAACATTAATTCAGAAAGCCATGAGATGACAGCCAGGAATACAAGACACGTGATGGAAATTGGAAAGCAGTATATGTATATACAAGCAAAAAAATGCATCAACCTATTTTCTGAAATTAAACAATTAGTAGAATACCTCTGTAATTCCACATTGAGCATGGTTGTGATCCTGAAATAAACCATACTGATCATGACTTTATATAACTCAGCTTTAGATGCTGCAGGACTTGGATATATAGCTGCAAAATAAAACCATCTGTCTTAAAGATCCTACACTTTGGTTGCTTTGTGCTTTTGATTCAAATAGCTCCCAAGCCAAATGCAAAACTCATATATAAAAAGGTGGGAACTGGAAATCAGGACTTGTGTCTGAAAATGTTAAAAAAAATTCAACAAGCAAGCATCTTAGGAAAAATAGAACGAGGGCAGCTGTTGTTGAAACTAACCTTAACGGAGTTCACACAACAAACTGTGATATAATTACTCTATGTTAATCATAACAATGCAAAACTAGAGCTGAGTACAGAAAACATGAGACAACGACATCTGGGCAACTGCAAGGTACATAGCAAGACAAAAGGAAAAAAAACAAGCTGAACACAAGACCATCAGGTAGAAAAAAGATTGAACAACTGATGAGATGTGACTAACAACAATAGAAAAATGACGAATAAGGAAGTTAAAAGTAGTTGGTTGGGAATGTCGAGTCAATTGAAGTTTGAGCACCTGAATTTGCAACTGTAGGGTCAAGTCCAAGGGCAGCAGGGACTTCCATGGCTGCTCTGAAGTTCTGAACACTGAGTGCAGTGTTAAATATGGCAATCTGACAATTACCGGAAAATGGTTAAGAAATGAAAAACTGAGGAATAAGAGACAGTGTTAAACATAGCAATATGACAATTACCGGAAAAATGGTTAAGCAATGGGAAACTGAGGTACGAGAAACTCAGGAAGTAATAAAAATAAGACAGCAGACCAAAGAAAATATGCCAATACCGGCCTCCGTTATGTTTCATATGTGATGAGAAGTGTGGTTGGAGCAATACCGTTGACAACTGCAGCCAGCTTCCAAGCAAGATTTTGAGCATCCTGAATCCCAGTATTCATGCCTACACATAGCATGAAAAAGTAGTACATTACTACAAGGCACAGTTTCGATACATAAATGTGCCTCACATCTCAACTCAAGAAACTAGTAAATTAGTAGATTTGCTCATACCAAATCCACCGGCTGGAGGAAAACGATGAGCGGCATCACCAGCTAGAAAAACTTGGTTTTCAAAGGACAAAAACTTCTCAGCAACTTCAGCATGCATTACCCAAGGCTTAATATCGAGTATAGATATATCTTCAAGCTCATGACCAACCAATTTAAAAATCAAATCCTCACACATCTGGTGGGGGAAAACATCCAAAACATCCAAACCATAAATATCAAACCCTAATTTGTAAATTCATCCAATATTAGAACATTAGCCTAAATTCTCTGCATAATCAACTCATTATGCTCAACTAATTGAAGAGAAACTGAATTTTAAGACCAAGCAAAACAAGAATCAATTATAAACTAACCTTGATACATTGCGTCACTGTGTTAAACAGAGTCAACCGAGATAGGCAAGACGACGGTCGGCGGCGACTGTTATGGAAGAGGAGGCGAGGAAGGTGGTGGTGGTGGTGGAGCCGCGCGGTGAAGAGGAGGTGAGGAGCGGTGAGGAGCGCGCGGTGAGGAGCGGTGGAAGGTTCTTGCTTCGAATACAGATTTGGGGATTGTGTGTTATCTCTTTGGCGGTGTGTTTCAGTTGATTTAAAATTTTGTGAATATCTATTGAAGCGAACAACGGGAAGCCCGCCCCTTTAGAATACTACCTATTGAGGCGGGCAACTTAAAGCCCCCTTCAACAGGTTCTGTAGAAGCGAACATAACAAAAGCCCGCCCCAACCACATGCTTAAAGTTTTGACCCGCGTTGACTAAGGGGTTATTGAGGCTCACTTATATATGCCCCCCTCAACAAGGGGGCTACAACAGGGGTTTTTTCCACTAGTGATTTCCTTCACTATCCCTTGTGGAGTCGCCACTGTGAGGGGGTCGAAAAAGCGCGAGGCTAATGCGTGACCTCGTCCCTCGTGGGTGTGACGATTCTTTTTATTCAATCAAGTGTAATTGGATTTCCTGTGAGTATACACCCAATTGACTAGTAATATAGGAGTCGCCATTCAGGTTTAACGACAATGAGAAAAACTGACAAAATCCGGTTATCGTGACATAAAGGGAGTGCAATTATGTTTGACCACGACGGCCGTAGGTTCCCTTGTGATCCCTGGTGTGGGGATCTCTCAATATACACCCGCAAGGTAGAGATTGAGGGTTCGGGGGACTGTAACTACCAAGAGGAGTACTTCGCTCGTCGATAACTCCAGAGGCAGGATATCCTTACTAGCTCAGCATAAATAATTGAAGGGACA
Source organism: Spinacia oleracea (assembly GCF_020520425.1). Classification (NCBI taxonomy): domain Eukaryota; kingdom Viridiplantae; phylum Streptophyta; class Magnoliopsida; order Caryophyllales; family Amaranthaceae; genus Spinacia; species Spinacia oleracea. The sequence continues at coordinate 126,709,120 of NC_079492.1, forward strand.
TGCGTTAACTATTAAACTAATCTGAGTTGATTTTAGCAATATGCAACATATAATACTAATTCGATAGTGATTATCTGATTTAAATAGCATTAAGGGACCTAGCATGACAATCCGATTTCCCAAAAATATTATATTTGTTAGGCGTGATAGAACAATCAGATTAGGTTAGTTTAACAGTTCATAAAAATGGCGAGGAAAGCAGTTAAATCATCGAAAAGGGACACATTACGACGCACCCTTGAGAGGTGCGTCACGGTTCTCGGAAAACTAACCACTTTGACTTTGCTATTTCTCCTTTTTATTTAACGAATCTCAATTATGGGACCGGATACGTTCTGTTCGATTTATGGATCGATTGCGACAGAACGCGTGAACAATTTCGCAGCGAGAGGCTTAGGCTAAGGGTTGGAGTCAATACTCAGAATATAATTATGTGTTGTTGTTTTCTTTCAAGTCGAATTTAGGGGGCTATTTATAGGGAAGAGTTCGTGGGAAGATAGAATTGCAGAGTTCTAATCCACAAAGAATTAGGAAAAAACACGTACCCAGGTATTTTCAGCGCCCAGGCCTGGGCGCCGAAGATTTCGGCGCCCAGAGCCAGGCGTTGAAAATAGGGTCTGGGCTGTTTTCTTTAGTCAGATTCGGATTCCTGAAATCCGTAGAGTTTGAGATTAATTCGAGTCTTTTAGCGCGTATCAATTTTATGACGGAATGCGTCTGAGCCCGTTACGAACTCTAGGCTCGTTAGGATTTTAATTAATACGTAACTCTTATTTCCGAATCCTATTAGGAATAGGATTCTCGCGGTTTTCTATCTCATTTAGGATTTATGTTGGAATGCAACACCTAATTCTGACAGATTTCTATCCTTTATGATTTGCCACTTTTAGAAGCTACCTTTTACGGCAGTTACTATTTTTAGCAGGTTTCCATAAATAGCAGGTTTCGGGTGAAATGAAATGGGGAATCGAGATTCGTTTATTTTATAGGAGATGCGTTGTCAAGTGGAGATTTACGTTTTCATCATCGAACCTTTCCCTTTCGGGAATGGGGACAAAAGTAGGTGTCTACACCTATATAATTGAGAAACCACACAAATGGATGTCGACAATGTTGTAGACGCGCCACCAATTTTCAAAATGGCCACATACATTAGATATTTAAACAAATATTCAAACCAATCGACATTAAATGGCATAAATAAAAAATTCTCCATGACATTTTAACAATCATTTCATTTCCTGTCCATAGCTTTTCAATGGCCAAACAATACCAATGTTATCTTTCTTGTATGATACTGCAGATGCAACACTGCATTTACATTACAGTAGGGTTATAACAAAATTTTCTTACAACAAAATTTTTGCTTAAAATTAATTTGCAAATACCATTCTTTGTCATAGGAATGCTACCATTGAGAAGGCTGATGATTCCCACATTTGTCACTTTGCATGTCAACCCTCTATTTTGATTCAATTCCAACAGGACCGTTTTGCAACGACAGCAGGCAAGGAGTACCATTCAGGATATAATCTACCTTTTCTATGTTTCCGCTTACTAATTTCTGAACTGATGCCTACAGCCTGGAAGTTTATTGTCAACAGAATGTGGTTCTCCAAGCTATGTAGCACCTGAGGTAAGAGGAAACTGTTCTCAATCAAATATATGTGGATAGGTGATAAGATAAAATGGCCCGACATTGTTGAAATGAAAGAACTAACTCTAATATAGTCAAATTGACAGGAATTGAATAAGAAAACTTACGATGGAGCAGCTGCATATGTCTGGGCTTGTGGAGTGATCTTATTTGAGTTGTGTGTTGGTTATCTACCATTCACTGACCCCAATCTATTGAATTTGTACACAAAGGTATTTTCCCTCACAAAATAAACGGTAAAACACTTTTTATAGTACAAAAGAACTCTTCATCCGACAAAGTTTCCTATGCATAGATATTGAGAGTTGAGTATGAATGTCCAAATTGGTTTACACCAAGTCAGAAGCAACTTATTGGTAGATTATTGAATCCCCGTTCCAAAAAAGTTATGCGGACTTAAATTCATATGTAGAAGATCAATGAAAACAACAGATTGATCAAACCAGCCTCAACTTCTGTTTTCTACAGAGAATTACAGTAGCAGAAATTGCTAAAGATGAGTGGTTTCAGGTAGATTATAAGCCTGCTGCAGGAATGCTACACAGATGATGTTCGAGCAGTTTTTGAACCTGAAAAGGTAATGACTATATACAAGAAACACCATTCAAAGATGAACATGCTAACTAAATGCCAAGGCTTTTTCTTTCAGGGAAGTTCAGACGAAAAAATTTTCCCTGAAACTCAAGGATTTATCAATGCCTTCCAACTGATCGCAATGTCTAGCGACCTTGATTTGTCAACCCTATTTGAAGAGCAGGAAACTCTACAAACATGAAACCAAAATATATTTTCTTACTTATACCTGATTAATGAGGATTCTCTAGTGATTTTCTCAAATAAAGTAGTAAATTTTACTAATAAGAACTGCACTCATTAGATTAATTGGTATCTTGAAAAACAGGACGACAAGAACAACACGATAATGCTAGGATCAAAATACACAATCACCGAAACTATAGAAAAGATAGAGAAAGCAACAAGGGATGCAAGTCTTTTAGTTGAATGGATGAGTAACAGCACGATGAAAATACAACTAAAATCGAAGTTCCGTTCATCTTTTAGCCTGTTGGTTGAGGTGATTGAAGTGGCACCAACAAATTGTGTTGTGGAAGTACCAAAACCTGCTGAAGAAGCAGGAATATATAAAGAGGTATTTTCAGGATTCTACCCCTGATATTTTCTTACTCTTTTCTTAAAAGTGTAAGAAAAATGCTGAACTAGCTATTTTGTGTGTGTGTTCTGAAACAGTTATGCAGGAGTTTATCTCGATTGCTAACAGAAAAATCACGTAAACATCGACGATGAGATGTCAAACGATGATAACATCATTATGCACAAGGTCAAAGGTACGAGAACAGAAGATGAATCACTTGATATCAACTCTAAAGATCAAGGTCTTTTTTTTTTCTCCATTGTGACAGTCAAGTGACTAGAGAGACACACATACAATTATATCATAGAGCTAAGCTTGAGGCAATTGATCCATATGATAACGGAGAGACATGATGTCCATCATAGATTTACGCTTGATCCATATAGTATGCATGAGAAGAATAAGGTGAATTCAGTTACAGATTTAAGTTGGCTGCATTGATCTTTTAGACTTTCAGTTATTATTGTAGATTGTAACAGGCACTAGAGGGCACAAGGAAACTGAAAACAATGTTGATTACTCCCTCCGTCTGCATTTAGTTGTCATATAGCTAGTTTGAATTGTATTTACCAACATGACTGTAAAATCTGGACACTGGAGTATATTTGATTTGCAAGACTTAGGCTCCGTTTGTCTTGATGGAAAACATTTACAAAACAAAATGGTTTTTCATGGAAACCATTTTCCGTTTTTTGAGCCTGAAAAGGTAATGACAAAATCTATACAAGAAGAAACACGGTTCAAAGATGAACATGCTAGCTAATTACCAAGGCTATTTATAGGAAAGTAATCTAATAAAAAAATAGGTGATTTTTTCACTAAGCAAAGATTTGGAGATGAATACTATTAGAAGTTAGCAGGTAAAACCTCAATCCAGGGTACATGATCAAGTTGGCTTACGTTGAACCGAGTAACATTATCATCCTCTTTTTAAGTACCAGGAATAACTTACCATTAGTTTATCTACAAAGCTGCAAGAAAGTAAACATACCTTTAACTAGCAACATAATTAGCGCTAGTTAGCGACCTATATATGAAACACAAAAACATGTTTGATCAGGATATGGAGCTTAATGTGCATTTATCAAATGTATTGTCAGGGAGTTCAACAAAAGCTGCATCAGGGAGATCAAGTACATATATACTATGAGGGGAAAAAAAGCATTTGTAATAAAGTACGGTATATTAGGCTACTTTTAATGAGAAATGATACTCATAGATTAAAGATCAAGGAAAATTTAAGTAGCAGATATAGAGAAACAAGTATAACTCACAAAGGGGTGGGTGAACCAATGGTAGTTTTATTTTTTATTTTTTTTAGTTAAGCACGACGCAGAGCCTTCTCTATTTCACAAATCTGACATAATACTAGACTTTACCATATTCATTAAACTATAAAAAATGTACTAGTTACATCAATTAACACTTTTAAAAGACCCAAGGGATGATGAAAAGCGGAAGAGTTTCAATTTTGTCACATAATAATATCGAAAACAAAACAAAATTGGAATCCCAAAGCTAGAGAAACTCAATTAAAATCATCAATCATCATAAATTATAATATAAATAGAACTAACACAACAAAATCATGTCAAAATGTTGAAAAATTCGAGAAAATCATATGAATAATTATTCAATAAAAAACCTAATTCCATACCGATAGTAAATTTCGAAACGTATAAGATCAACGACAAAAGAAATTGAGCAATATAACCGATCAAAAAGGACAAACTATGAATAATACCTGAAATTTGCTTCTTAATTCTCCGCAACAATTTCTACATAAATTCGGCATTATCAAAATCAGAAAATAATAGAATTTTTAAATTGAATCAAAACAACTGTGCAATAGTCGAAATTAACGTCAATCCATGGAAACAATGGTAAAATAATACCTTATTGTGGAGGTTTTTCCCTGAAGGAGGTTTTTCGCCGATGGAGGGTTTAGGTTGATGGAGAGTTTTCAATTTTCCAAGGACATGATGAATCAGTTTACAATTTTTTTAAAGTTTACCATTCACAAGCGCGTGCTTTTATTTTATTTTTTAAAGTATTCTTTTATAGTTTTGTTTAAGTAGGCGTTTAATGGTCTCTTTGAGGCGGTAATTTAATAAAAAATTAAGATTTAATCTAAGGAGTCAACAATACATAAAAGGCGACGCATAAGGTGAACTCTATAGCGTCGCCTGTAATATAAGAGGCGACACGTAAACTTTATGCGTCCGCTGCAATGTACAAGGTGACATGTAAAGTATGCGCGTCCCACCTTATAGAGGAGGGGACTCGTAAACTTTTACTTTTCGAGTCGCCTACTCAATAAAAGGCGACTTTAAAAGCTTATGTGTCGCCCGATAAATTGCAGGCGACACGGAAGCCTTTTATTTGGCTTTTTATTTTGATTCATGGAACCTTATGAGTCGCCTGCTCTATAACAAGCGACTCTAAAAGCTTATGTGTCGCCTATTTGTTTGAGGCGACTCGAAAAGTCTGACTCCGTAGGGTATTTTTGTAGTAGTGACTGCACAATGCCAAAAGCCTCCCCCAACGCACATGCTTTCGGGCTATTGTTTGGGTTAGAAAAGAAAAGAACAAGGAACAAAACAGAAATCATGGCATTGGCCCTTCAAGATGAATTATTTGATCCCACTAAACTGATCGCTCCATCACCCCTAAAGGTCGATCAAACCCACCAAGGGTGGCGCAAGACCTTCAAATGGACTAATGCTCGTGGAACGAAGTTCAAGATATCTGCGGGAGATGGCCCAATGTGTGAAGAATTCGAGTCTGAATCCGAGTCCGAATCCGAGTCTGAACCTAATAAAATTGTAATCCCTCCCAAAACTATTTTAGACCCGGAAATATCCACTCCGGGAGATCTTTTTGATGTAATGCTTCACGACTTTAATAAGATAAACAAAACTTTTGAGTATATGCCGCTTAAAAATCCGAGTAGTAATGCAGAATGCCTCGCCACTAATGAGCACGAAAAAGAGCCAGAAGATGAATATACCGAATTAATAAAAGTTGTAAATGAACAAGAACTCAAAACCCATATAATTGAGGCCACAGAATCGGTAAATATTGGAACAGAAGAAAATCCTAAATTCATTAAAATTGGCCTCACCTTAACTCCCACTTAAAAAAACCGATCTAATCTTCATTCTACGGGAATTCGAGGGTGTCTTTGCTTGGTCCTACAAAGACATGCCCGGAATAGATCGAGAAATCGCTGAGCATAGGATTCCGCTGGATCCCAAAATGACGCAAGTAAAACAAAAGCTACGACGGCTTAAGCCAGAGATAGCCTTGAAAATAAAAGAAGAAGTCACTAAACAATTAGACGCGGGCTTCATAAAGGTCTCCAACTACCTAGAATGGGTGGTCAATATTGTCCCCGTAGCTAAAAAAGATGGACGAGTGCGAATGTGCGTAGATTTTCGAGATCTCAACAAAGCCAGTCCCAAAGATGACTTCCCTCTACCTCACATTGACATATTGGTAGAGAACACAGCGGAACATGCGCTTCTCTCCTTTATGGATGGGTACGCAAGATATAACCAAATACTTATGGCAGAAGAAGACATGGAAAAAACAACCTTCATTACCCCTTGGGGTACATATTGCTACACTGTAATGCCTTTTGGTTTGAAAAACGCGGGGGCCACCTATCAAAGAACAGCCACCACGTTACTTCATGACATGATACACAAAGAAATCGAGGTCTATGTAGACGACATGATCGTCAAATCTAAAGATCGGCACGGTCATCTCCCGGCACTTAGGAAATTCTTCACCCGAATCCTAAAATATAACATGAGACTAAATCCACAAAAATGTGTGTTCGGGGTAACCTCCGAAAAATTACTAGGATATGTGGTTAGTACACGGGGGATCGAGATTGACCCATCCAAGATTAAAGCCATTACCGAAATGCCCCCACCAAAAACTGAAAAAAAGATAAGGGGCTTCCTAGGAAAGCTGCAATACATTAGTAGGTTCATTTCCAAGCTTACTATGACTTGCGAGCCAATATTTAAAAAATTAAGAAAAGAAGAAAAAGCCGAATGGGATGAGCAATGCCAAACTGCCTTCGATAAAATCAAAGAATACCTAAGCAAACCACCCGTCCTTTCCCCTCCTTTGCCCGGAATTCCTTTACGTCTATACCTAACCGTCACGGATACTGCAGCGGGAGCTATGCTCTCACAGTGTGTACATGGATCCGAGCGAGCCATCTACTACTTGAGCAAGAAGTTCGTACAGTACGAGACGAGATATACAGAACTTGAGAAAACTTGCCTCGCCCTCGTTTGGGCGTCCAAAAAACTCAGGCATTACCTATTAGCCCACACCGTTCATATAGTGTCACAACTAGACCCCTTAAAATACATGTTTGAAAAGCCCGCACTAAACGGTCGCTTATCCAGACGGCTAGTCATGCTCTCAGAATTCGATCTAAAATTCATGCCAGAAAAAACAATCAAAGGAAGAGCGGTAGCCGAATTTCTGGCCGAATATGCTACGAATGAGGAAACCACGGAAGCTTACCTCCTCCCCGACGAGGAACTTCTAATGATTCGAGACGAATATTGGACACTATACTTCGACGGTGCATCCAATCAAAAGGGATGAAGCGTCGGAGTTCTCCTAGTCAGTCCCGAAGGGGCCCATATACCAATTTCCGTCAAACTTGACTTCGAGGCAACAAAAAACGCCGCCGAGTATGAAGCCTGCATAGTCGGGCTAGAGGCCGCGGTTAGCCTCGGAGTCAAGCATTTACAAGTCTTCGGGGATTCTTCCCTAATAATCAACCACATATCCAAAAGATGGAAAGTCCGAAGCACTTGTCTCTCAAAATATCAGGCCCACTTAGACCAAATAGTTGAGCAATTCGAAAAAATCGAGTATACATACTTACCAAGAGACGACACCCAATTCGCGGATGCATTAGCAAAGTTAGCTTCGATGCTCAACATCCCGAGTGAATGGGATGGAATGACCCTTTGGGTCGAACGAAGAAAAGAGCCGGCTTAATGATGTGCCCTGAACTCCGAACCTGAAAATACCGAAGAAGAACCATGGTATACGGACATCCTTCGTTATAAAACAAGTGGGGAATTCCCCCCAAACACCTCCCCGCGAGCACAAAAGGCCCTACGCCTCCTCGCGTCACAATATAGCATAATCTTGGGAGAATTGTACAAATACACGCCGAATAAAATCAAGTTAGTTTGTGTTCACCAAAACCGAGCCCAAAGACTAATGGAAGAATACCATAACGGCGTGTGTGGACCTCATATGAACGCCAAAATGCTATCCTGAAAAATATCCCACTCAGGATATTATTGGACCACCATGGAAACCGATTGCCATCACTTTGTGAAAACCTGCCCAAAATGCCAAATTTTCAGTAACCTTAACCACATACCTCCCTCAGAACTATACACATTCACTTCCCCATGGCCCTTTTCTACCTGGGGTATAGACATAATTGGCAAAGTAACACCCAAAGGTGTAGGGGGACACGAGTACGTTTTAGTTGCAATTGATTACTTCACTAAATGGGTAGAGGCAGTATCCTACGCGAAATTAACGGCTAAGCATGTAGCTCGCTTTCTCGAAAAGAACATATTCTGTCGATACGGGGTTCTACATTAAATCATAAGCGACCAAGGTTCCCACTTTAGGGCTGAAGTACAAAACCTGCTCGAAAATATCATGTCAAACATCATAAATCCTCTCCCTACAGGCCGCAAATGAACGGCGCGGTAGAGGCGGCCAATAAAAACATTAAAGTCATAATTGAAAAAATGGCCGAAAATTATAGGGACTGGCCCAACAAATTACACTTTGCATTATGGGGTTATCGAACCTCAATCCGCACCTCTATTGGAGTAACACCTTACTCCTTGGTATACGGAATGGAAGCAGTCCAACCAATCGAATTGGGAATTCCCTCCCTCCGGATCGTCCTAGAAAGCAAGCTACCCAAGGCCGATTGGGTTCAAGCTAGGTACGACGAGCTCGTTCTTTTAGACGAACGGAGGTTGAGAGATTTACATCACGTGCAAGTGTATCAAAAGCGTATCGCAAGGCAATTCAATAAAAGAGTCAAACCTCGAAATATCAAAGAAGGTGATTTCGTGTTAAAAGAGGTCCGTGCACCTACCACGGACCCCCGAGGAAAATTCCGGCGTAATTGGACCGGACCATACTTTGTAAAAACCACCCTACCAGGCGGTGCAGTCCAACTGGCTGACATAGATGGAGCGGAATTCCCTAATCTCACGAATTTAGACCAATTGAAAAAGTATTATATTTAATAAAGTTCAGCCCGGAGTTAAGGCATTTAATAATACACGTTAAACTCATAAGCAAGCATTCTGCACATTACTCTAACAAAACGACATAAGACTCACTAAAATAAATAAATAAATAAAAGCTCGCAAGAACTTAGTTTCAACGCCCAGGGCTGGGCGCTGTTATTTTTCACGCCCAGACCTGGGCGCCGATCTTTTCCAACGCCCATGCCTGGGCGTCATTCTCTTCTGCCACCAGTCCTCCCACTTCTGCAAGTGTTCGTACTTCTTTCTCGAATTATTAAAAGAATCACGAACACTTAGGGGGGTAGCAGACGTGTAATAAACACCCTTTTCATAAAAAAATATATAATTAGAACTACGCACGACCTGATTCTGACGAAGATACGTAGGCAATCCTTATCAAGGATTCGGTCCGATAAAAAAAAATCAAAAAAATAATAATAAAAAATAAAAAATAAGAGAATAATAAAGTCATGGAACACGTCGAGAAGAAAAGACACTACAAGGGCACTATACCCCGACCCATGCACGAGTAAGGCTAAAAGTCCAAATAGAACAAAAAGGTAGCCACAGGAATTCATGAAGGTGCAAGCCCAACAAAGGAGTATGGCACGAGTTGACAAGGACGAAAACCCCAAATGTAGACATGAGAAAATATGCATATGTAATACCCCCCAAGTAGTCGGCTAGTCTAGTACATGTGCACTCTTGTAAGAACTCACTCTTTTTGATACAATATATGCAATCCTTTCTTTTTTCCAAAATTGTCGTTGGTTTGAAATTTTAGTACCGTCATAATGCTACGTGTTGAGGCCTCATTTGATAAAGGCAACCTAGCAAGCCCAATGAAGGCTCAAACATTCTTGCATCAAAGATTCGCAAAAAGTATAATAAATCATATATACATGCGAAATACGAGAATGAATAAAATACAAAGGTGCAGGCAAGCCTAAGACTCGTCCTCGGCTTCACCCCTCCAAGCCTCACCGGTCCATCCCGTCCACCCCCATGGTGGGAGGATCCCCAAGCTGAACCTCCCCAATGGTGAGGTTGTGGCTGCAACTCGGGGCTAGGCTCACGAGCCACTGACTAGGAACGTCGCCCACGCTCCGGCCCAGGTCGTTCCCCAAGAGTACTCGTCCCCACGTCAGAACGCAATGATGTAGGGTCGAGTACCGTTCCCGTTCCCTCTCCTCGGGGCCGCGTCCCCCGATCCCCGACGGCCCCGCGTCGTCGGCCCCGGCTCGCCCTGTCTCCGTCTGTAGAAACAAAAAGAAAAGTAAGTGACAAAAATGAGACAACCAAAGAAAATATACATCTCAAAAAGCAGGTACATTACCTGATTAGAGTGGGGGCTCCTGCAAGAAAGTACGGACCGGGCCCGAACCAACGCGGACTTTAGCCGGTTGATCACCCCCACCATCGCATTGGCCTTACGGGCCGGGACCTGAAATGGGAATGTCAATAACAAAAGAAAACAAAAAAGGGGAATAAGAAAGATGCATAAATGAAAGGTGCATACCGCCTGTGCTCCCTCAGGGAGCGGAGCATGGAAAACCCGACCCTCCGGGATAATCTCCACAAACTCGGATCCACCCTTCCCAATATATGAGATCCGAGCATCGGGAGGCACCCACCCCCCTAACGCAGGATCAAGATGCTCCTGCACGAAACACGATAACATGAATATATGGGTACGAGCATGGAAACGCAACAAGAAATAATAATAAAAAGAGCGACTTACAGCGCCAGGCTCCGGGAGACGAAGAGAATCCAGGATGAACTGATAATAGCTAGCTCCCGGTATCACCAACTCAGTCGCCAAGACACGCTCCCTCGAATGGACCCTCCAGGCCTCGCCTATCGAGCGGGTGGCCAACATGGTCGCAGGTGGAGGATGAAGCACTGAGAAGACTCCAACGGTCTGTATACATACCCGCTCCCCCAGATACTAGACGGGGTCACGACGACCAATGAATAAAACCCGCATCTGGCTCAGGGCATAACTATCCCTGACCGAAGCGTAGGCACCCCTGAAAGAGATCCATGGGGCCCAGACCACCTATTTGTGAATATAAACACAATCAGGTCTCGCCCAAAAAAATATAATAAGAAACGAGATAAGGAAAAGGTGCTTTACATGCTTGGGGTTCCCGTCCCGAATGAGATCCCACACGGTATCAGGCGGCGGACGCGCCGTCAGCTTCTTCTTCCAGCCCCAACGACGACCAGCAGGGTACTCCAAAGGCCTGTGCCCCTTTCGGGGAGCCAGCCAGGGTAAGTGCTCACAGGCCCAAAGCTATAAAAAGAGAATAGGCAGTAAAACAAAATGTACATCAAAAAGCCCAATAAGGCAAGAAAGCAAAAGAAGAAGCGAGGCACATACCTCAATTAAGCGCGGCACCCCCGCCAAGGCAATGACGAAATGACGTCTACTGGAATCCGAGTCTCGCACCGCCAAGCTCATCTGGCCTACGAGCGTCACATAGCCCAAGTCGCCCCAGCAGTATGCGCCTAGCGAAGACACGTGCTCCACCAGGTCTATCCACCTCGGGTCAAAGGTGTCAGTAGGACCCGACAGAAAAGTAGAAGTGATGAAGTGGAGGTAAAACAACCGGGCCTGTCTCAAAGGCGACTCCTCCACCCCATGCTCCAGCCCCACATCAAATCAGCATAGGGTATCCCACGGGCCTGGTACTCAGGCAATCTCTGACCCAGCCACGAGCCCATGAGCCTGGTGAAGGAAATAATGCCCTTGGTCCAAGTATGCATATAATGTTAAGTCTAATAAATGCGGTTCAATATTAATTAACAAGTTAATAATTCAGTGAGATCAAGTGAGCTGAATGCCCAGCTAGAGGCCGCTTCAGTTCAAGTGGAATTAATAATATTAATCCACAGCTTACTCTTGACTGAACCCGTAGGGTCACACAAATAGTACGTAAACGGATCAAGTATTTAATGGCATTAAATACTCTATCTATGGATATTCGGAATCGACGGATCTTGGTTTCAATGGGAGCTAAGATCGTCACAAGCAAGAAATGAATACTCCGGAAACGATGATATTGCCGGAAACGGAAATATGGATCGTATCGGAAATATAAATATTATCCAAGTCGTAGATGTTGCCGGAAACGGAAACATGGTACGTATCGGAAAATATTAATGGAAATGGAAATATTGCCGGAATCGGAAATATTGCCGGAAACGGAAATATTGTCAGAATCGGAAATATTATCGGAATCGAAAAATAATTCCGGAAACGGAAATATTAAATATTTGTTCGAAACGGAAATTAATTCCGGAATCGGAAATATTAAATATTGTTCGTATCGGAAATGAATTCCGGAACCGGGAATTTAATCGGAAGCGCATCGTACGAATTAGCATCGGACGAGGCTTGCTAGACGAAGGCCCATCACGAAGCCAGGCCCGCGCCCAGCAAGCCAAGCGCCCAAACACGGAGCTGCCACAGCCTCGCCAGGCCCAGCGCAAGGCCAGGCCCAGCAAGGCCATAGGCGCACGCGGGCTTATGCTCGTGGGCTGCGAGGCAGCGCCTGCTCGTGTGGGCCGCAAGGCCTGCGCGGGTGCGTGCGTTCCTCGTGGTCGTGCAACACTCGTGTTCGTAACGAATCCTAATCCTATTGGAGTTCGTGCATTGATTAAATCCTAATTCTAATCCTAAGAGATTAAATTTATTATTTAGAGTTGTAATAGGATTCTAATTAATAAATCCATATCCTAGTAGGATTATAATTCCTTTCCATAAACTCTATAAATATAGGCCTAGGGTCACATATTTAATAGATGAGATTTGAAGTATTCAAAAGGTAAGATTTTCAAGCAAAAATCAGCCAAACACTTGCAACCCAAATAGCCGAAAATCCTAGTACCCTTAAGGGCGATTCTAGTTGGTCAAGCTTAAGGCGGATCCGGACGTGCTGTGGACTATCTACGGAGGGACGACACTTGGAGTCCTAAAGACTTGTTCTTGTTCGGTTCGGGCGCAGCTAGGGAGGGCACGCTACAAAGTGTATACATCTGAATTATGCTAAATAACTATGTGTAAATAATATGTTTCCTGGCTTTATGGTTTTTCCGCATGATTTATGTTTATTCATATGTATCATAACCTAACAGTGGTATCACGAGCCTCTTATTATTTTCATAATCTAAATTGCATGAACATGGTTAAATTTTACAAATTTGCAAAGAATTAAAGGGGTGATTAATTTTCGTAATTAATTGCAAATTGCGTTTATTTAATTATATGTACGCAGTTTTTCGGCAGTTTCTTCGTTACTCATCCAAATCGAGTGATTTTTGTGTCAATTCCGCATGTAAAAGGCATTCTAAAATTTTGTCAAAAATAATAATTTTCGGCCGAACCCAGAATTCCCAAATTCGAAGCCTAACTATGACTTTTCGGAGGTTTTAGTTTTTCGAACGCAAAAGTTTGTAAATTTAAGATGTTAAATTAAGTATTTGCGATTCTTGTTGATAAATCTTGATTTTTTGATTGACCAACTGTATATGTTTAACAATTATGAATGCCTAGACTTGTTAATTATACAACCTAATTTGTAATTATGATTAATTTGTTGAAATTCGAATAATTTAGAATTGATTTGTTTTTCATAATTAATTAATAATTTAATTAGGTACCAATGATTAAAATCCATCATAAAAATTGTTAATTTATGTTAAATTTTTAATTTTTATGACCTAGACTTGAATCCATGTTAATCGGAAATTAATTGATTAATAAATTTTCGATTTTTCGCCCTAAAATTATGAAATTAATATGTTTTATTAATTCGTCATTAATTTTAAATTAAAAATTTTAAATTTTATGAAAACGCTCATGAATGTTGCACGCACAAAGCAATGGAAGCTACGTGTTACCCTTAATGGGTGTTCTATAGTGCGGGCACGCGACGACGAGCAAGGGAGCTCGTCGCCCGTGCGGTACGAATGCAGCGAGCAACATAGCGTGGCGCGCGCACGAATCAAAGGAGCTGGCCGTGTGTGCTATGCGATGGGCGAGGGCGAGGGGCAAGGCAAGCGAGCAGTCGCGTGTGGGCAGCAAGCGAGCTGCACCACAGCGCGCACTGGCTCGCGCCAGCGAGCGAAGGCTCGCGCAGCGAGAGCTGGCTCGCGTGCAGCGAGCGGTGCCTTGCGAGGGTGAGCAGCAGCAGACGCAACACAGCACAGAGGCTGCGCGCATCGTGGCCAACGATGGCTGCGTGTGCGTGTGGCCTATGGCTGTGCGTTGCGTGGTGATGTGCGTACCTTGTTTTACGATTAATCGTTTTAAATTTTAATTTGAGATTTTCAGTTCGAGTAATTTTAATTAATTTTAAAATTAATAATTTAAATTGTTTTCTTGGATTTTAATTTTGAATATTATAATTATTATGAATTTTAATTTATTCTAATTATTTTACTAAAATTAAAAACCTTGAATTAATTTAAATTTAACTGAAAAATAAATTAAATAAGTGGATTTAATTATAAATTTATATGAGCTTTAAATTTTAATTAAATTTGTATGTTTCCGGTTAGACTAGAAATACATTTTTATGTTTAAAATTAGTAAAGTATATGAAGTTATTGGTTTAAGTGGGAGCAATTATAGTCATAAACTCTTGATTAGGTCTACAAATCCTTTAAGGTTAAACAACTTGATTAGAATTAATAAGGACTGAATAATTGGTAGATTATTGGTGCCCTTGATTAATTGCTGCAAATATTTATGTGATGCATAACGTGTTTTACTAACCAGCTATGTGGGCCATTCATGATAATGAATGGGTGAATGGTATATATTGTATATGTACTGTTTTGCAGGTTATGAAGTGACTAGTATGGCCCAAATAGGATAGAAAATATGGTCTGCGTACCATTAATTTGAATGTAATTGGTCTAAAGCACCAAATTTGTTTTTCAATTCAAATATGGTCTGCGTACCATCAAATAGTTGTAATTAGTTTAATTATAGCTTATCCTATTTGAAGAAAATGGCGCCTCCCACGGATATTTTCAAGACGGACTTTGAAGTTGAAGCTTCAAGATGAAGTCGGGCCATACTAGATCACATTTATCTTATGCATGCTTTATGTTATTTATTGCTTTTAAATATGTCTTAAATATGCATGAGATTGTGGCTTGATTATGTTGCATGATTAAGGATTTTAGTTCACTTAAAATCTAACCAACATAGTAAGAGCCTTAAGTTCTAAACTTTAAAAATTGAGTTAAAAGGTGCCATGCCAAGATAACACTTACTTGGATATCCTTTACATCAATCTTAGTAATAGTTTTCCGCCATAGCGAGGTGTTACTTATCGATACTAAAGGGGTAAGGTACACAAACAATTGTGAGTACATGTTAGTTTTGGTGAAACTCAACGATATAAGTAAGGAGTCCTTTTATGTCGTGGCAAATTCGATAGGTTTACCTAATAAGTTCTTAAACGTACCTATCAACCAAGAGTAGTTTCTAGACTATTAGCAAAAGGCCTTTGCTTACCTAAAATGTTTTAGAATTGAGTCAAAATACATAATGTGCTTAATTCTTCAATGGTTTTAGGGTCTTGGAATCATTTTATTCACACCTGCCCGAACACATAAATTCGAATAAAATGCTAATAACTTGTTTGAATTGCATGATTGCTTTAATTTTCAAGTTATTATTCATGATAAATGTTTAGACTTTGCATGCTTCAATGTATGTTTTAATTATTGTTTATAATTAAATATCTTGCACTGCAGTAAATCCTTTTAGAAAGGTAATAGTAAATTTCCTCGATTGGTAGTGAATCCAAGAACGATTCACGAAAATGAGAGAAAGTGAGAAATTTAAAATGTACGTTTCTTATATCGACTTTTATGGTTGTTTTCGAATATCAAAATCGAATGGCAAACCAATTGGTGCTTGTGAATTCAAAATACACTGTAGTTTTGAGATCATAAAGCATTGAGTTTAAAACGCTCAGCTTTACCAATGGTTAACAACCTAATATCTTTGTCCATTTAATTCTCGAATGAGTATAGTCCCTAGACATTCGAATAGATCGATGCTTAGAGAACTTTAGAAGCTTCTGGTAAGATCATCTAGTTGAAACTTAATATTCAACATAAATGGTAAGAACTTTGTTGGAGTGACATTGGACATGTCTAAACAAAGTATAAAAGTCAACACTAGAGAATTCAATTCTTAAGGCTATAAGAAAGGGTACAAGAAATAGGAAAACAAAGGAACAGATGAAAGGAATTTACAATTTCGTTTCTACCTGTAAGTTTATGTTTAAAGAAAAGTGACCTAGCAATCAAACTTCCTTGGTATCATATACCGCTTGAGGTTCTTATTTCGGTAATGACTCAAACAATGGAAGCTAGGATACACTAATGGCCTACAAATGGGAAATGAAGCATGGCAATGCTACATTAGTTGTAGGGTCATCTGGTTTGTTTTAAGTCCTTTCAAGGCTGGAACTTAATGGCTATTTTGTTCCATAATCAGCATACCTAAATTTCTGCTTCAAACACAGAAAGACTCACATTCAAGAAAAACAAAAACAATGTTTGTTTGTTTGTTTATTTGAATGAAATGGTCATTTACGGGTTGAGTCAATATGCTTGATTAAAACAAACAACTCTTTAACAATAAAAACTTTACTAGGTTCAAATCAACCCCTTGATTTGAGTTCCACTAATCTTTGGCATTGTTGCTTAGACCATATCAACAAGTTAACATTCATAAGCTCTATTTTAATGGACTTTTGAAAGTTGATTGATTTCTAGATCAATTCAAGACAAGCTAGTCTTACTTGTTGAAAATAACAAAAGATATGAACTATTGTTAGCACGCCTAAACAATAGAATTCAAAGCTAAAGCTAGAGATTTTATGACTTTATTATGTCACCTAGATTTGAGTGAATGTTGGTTCATTTACTCGAAGTGATATAAGTTTGAATCTGTTTGGCTAGTTCAAAGATTCAGAAGTATAAAATCCACTTGGCAAGAAATCATAAAGATCTTGGATAGATCATGTTAATGATTACTTGAGACCAAAATGATCATCAATGATTGTGTGTAGTAAAATTCACAATCTAGCTCCATATGGCATATCTAAATTGGAATGACCGAAGTCGATTAGTACTTGATTCGATCAATGATGGATCATAAAGGCTTTCCTATAATTTCTAAAAACAAAATGCTCAACTACCACCAAACTAAACCAAAATTCGTCAAAGCTATTGAAAAGTAATTTCAGAATATCTTTTCATCATATATCTAGAGAGTTCCTAAACTCAGTGGGAGCTTAGTGTTTGTTATTCAACAAACTAAGGCCCAAATATAGATATACGTTTCATTGTGATTTATTCAAATGAGACACAAGGGTATTGTTTCTACCACGAATTTTTGAGAACATAATGTTTGTTTGCTCGAAATAATGTCCTTTTGGAGATTCGTTTCCAAAATGACAAGTGGGAGAAAATAGACCTCGAAAGTCTTCGAGGCGAACAACAAACATAAACGGACATTCAGGAGGCTTTTCGAAGTTCTTTAGAAAATCCGAACATGTATTCTTTAAGGACTTTAGAAGTGGCTTTAAAGAATAGACATCTCGTAGAAGACTTTACAAGTGCTTCAAGGAGAACAAAATATTCAAAGGACTTTCAAGTGGCTGTTAATATTCTATTGTTTGATCGATGTTCTATACCCAAGTAGGCATAGAGTTCAAGTCATTGAAACTATGAGATTCTTCTATTAGATAGTGAAGAATCATGGAGTTCAGGTCACTGAAGCTATGCGATTCTTCTATTAGATAGTGAAGAAACCTACAACTTGCAGTCAAACTATTATCATGTAGATTAATAAGTTTGTGACTTGTAAGAAAGCTATGACGAAACCTAGATTCCCTAAAATGGTTAGAGGCCATATATAGACTCAAATGTTTTAAATGGTTAGAGGCCATAAAACATACTCAATGTTTTGATGACAAAATTGAAATTTTGTTGATTTACAAGAATAGTTTCACACATATTGGTTGCAAGTTTGTTTTAAGGAATAAAAACCATCAAACATGGAATTGTGTTCACACACAAAGCTAGATTAGTTGCTAAAGGTTACAAGCAAATTCACGGTGTGGATTGTGTTGAAACCTCATGTATAATCGTAATGCTCAAGTCTATAATTCAAGCAATGATTGCATATTGGTACATATAGCAATTGGATGACAAAACGTATTCCTCAATCAAATGTTGGAATAAACTATGTACATGGTATGTCATAGGATTTGTGGATCCAAATAAATGCTTGAAAAAGAAAGCTAGCTTATAAAATCTAAGTACAGATTTAAGCAAGCAATTGGGAATTGGAATTGTATTTTAGTGAAGATAATAAGTATTTTAGTTTCATAAAATGTACATGATTCTTATAGATATATAAGAAGTTTAGTGGGAGTACGTAAAACTTAATTGGTCCTATGTGTATCACACACATATCTCTCTATTGTGAAATAACATTCAAATGCTAATGACTTAGATTTGAGATTATTCATCAATGATGGACCATGGCGAAACTTAGTACATACTGGGTATTAAGATCTATTTACAAAGATCTTATGATATTGTTTTAGATTAAGTAATGGCATTTACTAAATCAGACACGAAAGACTCCATTGGAGATATTCGACCCATATGAATAAATCTAAGTAAAGAATGTTTGAACTATGTATAAGCATTTACTAGTTAAACATCAAAGGATCTAGATTAGATTCTTCACCTATATTATATGTCAAAGAATTTAGCTGGATTCAGTATCTACTGAAATTGAATGAGCTAAAGTTACATGAATAGAATTCAATTGAGAATTATTCTGCAAAAGAATTTATCATGTATGATATAACATGAGGATCGCCAAAAATGTATCGTATGGCTTTAGGCATAACGAACATATACCAATCTCTATTGATCTAAGTGAAGATCAACTAGATTGAGATCAAGAAAAACTTATGGTACTTGAAAAGGTACATAGGAATAGTTCTTGATTCAAGGAAATAAAGATATGCTAAATATTGATGCTACACGCATAAACACTAGCAAAGGATTAAGCAAGATTCCCTTGGAGTTAACCATTGACAAGGACGAGCTAAAGAGCATCGTGTTTTGAAATGGCAACATGGATCAGAGACCATGAGTTGTTGCGTGGGAAATTAAATATTAATTTCTATGTTCTAAGATACAGTTGGAAAGTCTTCCACATATCTGTGAACTGCTTGGATAAGTAAATCCAAACAAAGCATCACTAGCAACCTAAATAGTTGAAGTAAAAGTAATTATTGCCTAAGAAGCAATGAAACAGGGTTGTTTAAGTTAAAGAGTTCTTCACTGAACTTGGGTGGATCACATGTCTGCTAACTTGATGGTTCTTCATTGCAAAATGCGTATAACCACTATCGAAGTAAGAAAGACTAGATCACATAATAAACAAACTCAAAAGATCTTATCATCATATCTCGAATATTATTCGAAGAAAAGGATATTAAGATTGGCAAAGCATGATAACTAAACCTATGCAACAAGTGAGAAGCAACACTCACGTTGTAGCACTGGAAATCAAGCATAGCTTTGAATTCCATGAACTGTTTTAAAGATGGGTTTGAGGCCCATGGTTGTAAAACATTAGGGTTGAACATTTATCATATATGAAATTTATTTTCATATTCCATTTAATCTTGGTTTAGTATTAAATGATGAGTCCCTTCAAATTTGATGATATATTCAAGATAGACTGTCAGGACCAGTCCTGTGACTAAGAAATGTGTATCAAGTGAACTTGAATGTCAAAAGTTGAAAATGGTCCCTGGTCGGAGTTTTCTATAAAGATGGACGCATAGAAAATGTTAGACGAGTAGAATGCAAGATGACTAGTAGTTCTGTTTCTTGAACTATGTGGACATGGCAATGTCGTAATCATTTGCATAGATACTTACTTTGGGAAGACTAGTATCGGACAGACCTATGAAACTTTACTGTAAGAGATGAAAATCTGTCATAAGTAAATTTCATTAAAATTATTAGACACTAAATCCTCAATACTTGAGTGATTTGAGATTACTTGTTTGAGAACTGGTTACTTTGACGTTGACCAACCGTCGCACCGTAAAAGGAGGCTATAAAGGCAACGCTCAGGTAATCACCTATCAAACGAAGTCTAATCTCAAGATCGCAAGATTGGGATTGTCCTCCCATAAATCGGGATGAGATGCTTAAAAGTTGTACAAGGCCACTCGGAGAGCTAGAAACTGTAAAATGCATGGCCGTGCTCAAATGAATCATAGGCTATGATTATCTGTTTATTTGATCAGTTGAACTCTGAAACTGAGAAACACCTCTGGACATAATAAGGATGACAACTCTTACCTTATGTTCAAGAGCAAGCATCGAGCGACAAAGGAATTAGGAAATGCACACTTGTCCCTAAGGACAAATGGGAGACTGAAGGAAATAATGCCCTTGGTCCAAGTATGCATATAATGTTAAGTCTAATAAATGCGGTTCAGTATTAATTAACAAGTTAATACTTCAGTGAGATCAAGTGAGCTGAATGCCTAGGTAGAGGCCGCTTTAGTTCAAGTGGAATTAATAATATTAATCCACAGCTTACTCTTGACTGAACCCGTAGGGTCACACAAATAGTACGTAAACGGATCAAGTATTTAATGCCATTAAATACTCTATCTATGGATATTCGGAATCGACGGGTCTTGGCTTCAGTGGGAGCTAAGATCGTCACAAGCAAGAAATGAATACTCCGGAAACGATGATATTGCCGGAAACGGAAATATGGATCGTATCGGAAATATAAATATTATCCAAGTCGTAGATGTTGCCGGAAACGAAAACATGGTACGTATCGGAAAATATTAATGGAAATCGAAATATTGCCGGAATCGGAAATATTGCCGGAAACGGAAATATTGTCAGAATCAAAAATATTATCGGAATCGAAAAATAATTCCGGAATCGGAAATATTAAATATTGTTCGTATCGGAAATGAATTCCGGAACCGGGAATTTAATCGGAAGCGCATCGTACGAATTAGCATCGGACGAGGCTTGCTAGACGAAGGCCCAGCATGAAGCCAGGCCCGCGCCCAGCAAGCCAAGCGCCCAAACACGGAGCTGCCACAACCTCGCCAGGCCCAGCGCAAGGCCAGGCCCAGCAAGGCCATAGGCGCACGCGGGCTTATGCTCGAGGGCTGCGAGGCAGCGCCTGCTCGTGTGGGCCACAAGGCCTGCGCGGGTGCGTGCGTTCCTCGTGGTCGTGCAACACTCGTGTTCGTCACTAATCCTAATCCTATTGGAATTCGTGCATTGATTAAATCCTAATCCTAATCCTAAGAGATTAAATTTATTATTTAGAGTTCTAATAGGATTCTAATTAATAAATCCATATCCTAGTAGGATTATAATTCCTTTCCATAAACTCTATAAATATAGGCCTAGGGTCACATATTTAATAGATGAGATTTAAAGTATTCAAAAGGTAAGATTTTCAAGCAAAAATCAGCCAAACACTTGCAACCCAAATAGCTGAAAATCCTAGTAACCTTAAGGGCGATTCTAGTTGGTCAAGCTTAAGGCGGATCCGGACGTGCTGTGGACTATCTACGGAGGGACGACACTTGGAGTCCTAAAGACTTGTTCTTGTTCGGTTCGGGCACAGCTAGGGAGGGCACGCTACAAAGTGTATGCATCTGAATTATGCTAAATGATTATGTGTAAATAATATGTTTCCTGGCTTTATGGTTTTTCCGCATGATTTATGTTTATTCATATGTATCATAACCTAACACCTGGTACCCTCAAAAACAGTCAGCATCGGGCCACCAGACCTCAGTCGAACGGGAATCACCGTAAAGGTCAAGCCCGTCAAAGCAGTGTAGTCCTCGGGAGTAATCGTCTTTTCGCCCCAAGGAAAATGGAAGGTAT
Organism: Spinacia oleracea; assembly: GCF_020520425.1. Lineage (NCBI taxonomy): Eukaryota > Viridiplantae > Streptophyta > Magnoliopsida > Caryophyllales > Amaranthaceae > Spinacia > Spinacia oleracea. The sequence goes on from NC_079492.1 coordinate 126,731,261, forward strand.
TGGTAGCTAGTGTCCCACCACCATCTCATAAATGACCGCAAGAAAGATAGGGAGATGTTGAGTCGCAGTATCTCCCAGAAAGTCTCAACTACCGGGAACAGCGAACTTGCGCTCACCAAAGCATGGGCGTCCAAACTCAGATAGCAAAAAACGGTCTCGCTCATCGCCGCACCGTAACCGCGGACTGAAGTATCCCTCCTCGCATGAAGACGGGTAGTCACGTGGTGCTCCAGGTCGTAATGTAAGTCCCGACCGTCGTAATACACAGGACCCACCCATAGGGGTCCCGCACCGATGGACTGACGTGTCATACCGCGTTCTGCGTGGTCGCCAGAAGACGGTGATGACTCGCAAGACATGCTGGTCAACGACACAACAATAAGGCATTATACCTTTAACAAGATGGCACTTACCATCTCTAAAAGAGTGCATTCCGCTCATAAAATGGAGTCATACAATTTTGTTCCCTAAAAACATGGTACTAAGTTCAAATTGAGCAAATACCTCCCTAAACAAAATTAACTCCAACAAAATCAAAATTCTTTCATAATTTGTCACTCATGAATTATGAAGAACGCAAGAATTATACCAAGAACACCTACATTGCAAGAAAACACTAGAATCGTAGGTGCACTTGGGGGCTAGTATAAATATGTCCAAATTCAACAAAAACCAACATACTTGCGAAAATCGACATGCACAAACTAATTAACATGTCATATAGAACATTTTCAACTATCTAATTGAAAGAAAGGGGCACGAAATCAAAAACCCCCAAATCAATTTCAAGTTCAAGAACACTCAACAAAAAAAACTCAAATTTGACAAAAAGCTTAACATTACTGAAAATTACTTACATTGGGAGGATTAGGAAGTGATTTGGAGTAGAATTCGTGAAGAAAAATGAAGGAAACGAGTGAAAAATGAGTAAGTTGAGAAGGAAGTTCGAACGAAAATGGGGGAAGAATGGGGGAAGAAGGAGACGGGTCGCGTCTTTTAAAGACCAACCTCCCCTTGCATTTTCAACGCCCAACTCTGGGCGTTAGAAATTCTGGCGCCCAGTGCTGGGCGCTGAAAGCGCTTCCCCAGACAGCGAATATTCACTGTCGGGGCATGCGTGAGTTTTCTTTTGTGAGATTCTCCGTTATCATAATATTCCTTTCCCGCGGAAAAACAACGGTATTGCAAAAATCTCGTTGTTTATTAACGAGAGACATACACATTGTGGACCCACATATAGGACACAACCAATTGGGAAATATTGCGACCCACCAACAGGTTGTAATCATAAAAGCCTTTTACTCCCTCTGTCCCAGAATAGTTGTTACACTTTCCTAGGCACACAGTTTAATGCGATAAGTAGTAGTATGGGGCTCGTTTCGTGGAAGAAGAATGTGTAGACACCTACTTTTGTCCCCGTTCCCGAAAGGGAAGGTTCGATGATGAGAACATAAATCTCCACTTGGCAACGCATCTCCTATAAAATAAAGGATCTCAATCACCCTTTCATTTCAGCCAAAGCTGCTATTTATAGAAACCTGCTAAGAATAGTAACTGCCGTAAAAGGTAGTTGTTAAAAATGGAAAAGTCATTAAGGATAGAAACATGTCAGAATTAGGTGTTGCACTCCAACATAAATCCTAAAAGAGATAGAATTTGCATTCCTGGTATAATTCGAAAATAAGAGTTACGTATTAATTAAATTCCTAACGAACCTAGAGTTCGTAACGGGCCCAGACGCATTCCGTCATAAGTTAATACGCACTAAAAGACTCGGATAAATCTCAAAAGCTTCGTGTTCTAAGAGTCCAAATCTGACAAAGAACTCGGCCCAGATCCCATTTTCAACGCCTGGATCTGGGCGCCGAAATCTTCGGCGCCCAGCCCTGGGCGCTGAAAGTGCCTGGGGCCGTTTTATATCCGGATTCTTTTTGGATTCGTATCTTAAAATATATCTTTCCACACACTCTTTTCCTATAAATACAGCCTAAAACCGACGTGAAAAAAACACACACAATTCCATAATCTGAGTATTGACTCTAGCCTTAAGCCTAAGCCTCACGCTGCGAAATTGATCCGGCGTTCTGTCGCAATCGACCCAAAAGTCGAACAGAACGCATCATGCCCCTTGTAGCTTGATGAATTAAGCCTAACTACTGGAACATTGCTTGGAAACCCGAAATTCGTTAAATAAAATAAGAAATAGCAAAGCCAAGTGGTTAGTTTTCTGATAACCACAACGCACCTCTCAAGGGTGCGTTGTAATGTGTCCCTCATATGATTTAATCGCTTTCATCACCCTTTTATAAAATTGTCAAACTATTAATTTGATTGATCTATCACGCCTAATAAGATAATACCTTGGACAATTGAATTATCATGCTAGGTACCTTAAATCAATCTTAATAAGATAATCACGATCGATTTAGTATTATGTGTTGCATATTGCTAAAATCAATTCAGAATAGTTTAATAGTTTAACGCATGTCCCTTCAATTACTTATGCTGAGCTAGTAAGTGTAGACACCTACTTTTGTCCCCATTCCCGAAAGGGAAGGTTCGATGATGAGAATATAAAATCTCCACTTGGCAACGCATCTCCTATAAAATAACGAATCTCAATCACCCTTTTCATTTCAACCAAAACTGCTATTTATAGAAACCTGCTAAAAATAGTAACTGTCGTAAAAGGTAGCTTCTAAAAGTGGCAAATCATAAAAGATAGAAACCTGTCAGAATTAGGTGTTGCACTCCAACAAAAATCCTAAAAGAGATATAATTTGCAAGAGGAATCCTGTTCCTAGTATAGCTCGAAAATAAGAGTTACGTATTAATTAAAATCCTAACGAACCTAGAGTTCGTAACGGGCCCAGACGCATTCCGTCATAAAGTTAATACGCACTAAAAGACTCAAATAAGTCTCAAAGACTCTGTAACACCCCCGATATACCGACTGGAAATAAAAAAGAGATATATAGACTTTATAAAAATTTTGCGGAAGCTTACACCTATATCGGAGGTATCACCGCCACACTTGACTACATTGTCAAGTGCTAAGGCTTACAAAACTCAAACTGTTACAATTCGATTACTAGGTGATCTATTTACAACTGTACAACTGAAAAACATTAAACTGTCATAAAAGACTAAACGATAATACTTGAGATCCTTCAACTTGTAACTGCGATCCTTCATGATCAATCGGCTCCAATCAATCTTGACTGCTCACCCTAGAGGACAAATTCCAAAAGGATCGTCGCAGGGCCACCATGAGAAAAAGACATGGCCGCAAACACACATAGAAAATAAACACACACGTCAGCAAAAAGCTGAGTAATCACCTGTAATAAACAAAAACATACTAATGTAGAATAATAAAGGCTCATCTAAACAATGTAGTATGAAACTACATTTCAAGTATGATCCTAGAGATAAAACTAACTCCCTACTCTATAAACACTATAGATCTTCTCTTTGATCAATTGAACCTCGAATATAATAATATGATCCTTCCTCTAGTAACTTTGCTTAAACCAATATATATGTGCCTAGCTCGTTGTTCTTTACCTAGCCTTGGACATGGGTAATTCGAATAAATAAACCAAGTATAAAAACTTGAAACTCTCAATAGCTACTAGAAAGACTCTCTGAGTCAAGGTCACTTTTGGACCAAATCTGACTTTGGAGATATAAAGAAAAAAAATAAAGATTGTATCTTGCTCCTCTACTAATGGTTATCATCTCCTTACCAACATGCCAAGCACTAAGGTTTGTAACATTGAGCCTCAAACCAAAAATATAATAATCATTCTCAATCTTTTCTAATAATATGATCAGTAACCATCTAGACTTAATAAACAATACTCAACATTGGCACAAATTCCCAAATGAAGTTAACATTCGAAACTATTTTTGCATAATCCTTTAGTTTCTTCCGCAACAAGTCTAATACTTAAAACTACTACTCGAATTGTTTGATCTTAAAATAATTATACACTTAATTCCCAAAATTGAATTCATCTCATCAAGAATAATCACCAATCTAAGGCTTTGATACAATTCACATACACGCAAGTACATCAAACCATGAATATAATTCATAAAAAATAGCAACAATCAGCAAACTCAAAACATCACGCAAGTACATCGCATCGTAAAATAATATACATAGTTATGAGTGTAAATATAACCTTGGCGATCATCACTACAAATTTAGTCATATAACCAAACAACTCTAAAGATCTATACATGATTTCAACCAATATATATACAAATAATTTAAAGAGACTAAGTGTGCATGATTGCAATTAACATATGCAGATAATACGAATAGACTAAGCACGTGTGATTACCTTTCCGAATATAACATACTCGATAATCGATAAATAACGGGCTGCAAATTCTGACAATGAAAACACACGAGTGAGTTGTTGTTTACTCGCATGGTAATTAATAGAAAATAAAGAGGGATTAACAATTTTGAGTGGGATGATAGACTATAATAGGAGGTTGACTTTAATGGTTTGTTTGAGAAAATAAAATCAATAAAAACGGCTGATAAGTTTTGATAAAAAAAACTAGGGTTTAAACTACTATTTATACTCTCACACATAATATATATATGTACGAGAGTTTTATTAAAGCATAAATAAATAAGTAAGAGTTTTCCTTTCCGAGACCATAAAACATGCTAATTAATCACGTAAGTCGTTTAACAATAAAAGTAATTTGGTTTTGGCTATATAATATATTTTATGAAATCATAAATATTGGGGTATTACAGACTCCGTATTCCACGAGTCCAAATCTGACAAGGAAATACGGCCCATACCCTATTTTCAACGCCTGGCTCTAGGCGCCAAAATCTTCGGCGCCCAGCCCTGGGCGCTGAAATTACCTGGGTACGTGTTCTCTCCTAATTCTTCTTGGATTAGTGCTCTAAAATTCTATCTTTCCACAAACTCTTTTCTATAAATACAGCCCCAAATTCGACGTGAAACCAACACACAATTCATATTCTGAGTATCGACTCCAACCCCTAATCCTAAGCCTCGATCACGCTGCGAAATTGATCCCGCGTTCTGTCGCAATCGATCCAAAAATCGAACAGAACGTATCCTGTCCCTTGTAGCTAAAAAATTAAGCCCGGATACTGGAACCTTGCCCGGAAACTTGAGATTCGTTAAATAAAAAGAGAAATAGCAAAGCCAAAGTGGTTAGTTTTCTGAGAACCGTGACACACCTCTCAAGGGTGCGTCGTAATGTGTCCCTTCGCAAGATTTAATCGCTTTCCTCGCCCTTTTATAAAACTTTTAAACTATTAATCTGATTGTTCTATCACGCCTAACAAAGATAAGCGGGAGAGCACGCAAGGAGGAAGAAGACGAAAGAACCGTATTTTGGAAAGAAACTGTAAAAATGAAACCCACCTGATTTTTTACATTACATTAAATTAATAATCAGTAAATTATAAAATAGAAATAAAAAAAAAACTGAAATTAAAAAAAAAAATTGAAATTCAAATTTTGGAACAGATTTTTAGAGAGAGAAGTTGAAAATATCTGAAGTTATAATTAATGGTGGGCCACCCACCTTTACTCCACTTAAAATTACCAACATGTCCCTAGTATACCATTGTTATGGTATACCCAGTATCGATTTAGACAACCTCAAGTCGACCATAGTTGGCTTGTCCATATTCTTTGTATGACAAGTAGATAAAAACACACCCATCATTTTAACTTTATTAATTATATATCTTCTCAATTTTCCCGATATATTTAATATTGTATCATAATCATTTTTCATTTAATCTTCAAACTACTAGATTCAAGTATTCAACTATATAAACCAACATAATTGAAACATATAAAACATAATAAGAACATAACTAACAACATATTGAAACGAGGTAAGTCAAAAAAAATAGTAAATAGTTAAAGAAATTATACCTTCAACGGAACACCATAGAAAATTAATTAGACAGAGAAACTATGGTCGAATTGCACTCTAACCACGCTCCGTTCTTCTTCTTCTTTTTCTTTCACAGAAGATAACTTTGAATACCGAACTCCCAAAATAAAGCTTCTAAACCCGAAAATTTGAACTCTAATGGCTTTCAACCCAAGAAATGGTTGGCGTAGACCAAGCTGACCCGCCATTTACTAAACCTCCAAACTCGCCAGTCTTGATTAATTGTTCAATAAACCACTAAAAAACTTTTACAAACACTAGTAGTATCCAAGAACACCAGAAAAATAACAAAGGATTAAAACATCTTTTATAATTAAGAAGGAAAAAAGTTTGATGAAATTGTAATTGAAGAATTGATTGATTATGAGTAAGATTGAAATCTGGAACAAAGAAAATATATAGTTAAATTTGGAGTGATAAAGACGAAAAAGAAGAGAGAGAAAATGGGGGATTTGTTTTACAGGGAAGGTGAAATGGGTTGAATACAGAGTAATTGTCTTAAATAACAGCTACTTTTCGGTAAGACCGCCTCACAGGCGCGTGTAGGAAAGATCAGGTGAGACAACCACGCGCGCGTGGGCTCACGCGCGATATAAATCGATTTTTTTGTCTGGTTTCTCACTTTCCCCTTCTCTCTTCTTAGCCTCTTTCTCTCTCCTCCAAAAATCTCTGGATCTCAGCCCCCTCTCTCCCTCTCTCCTCCAAAACTCAAGCACTACCTCCTCGTCGCCGTCCCTACAAAACCCTAGCCACCTTCATTCTATCTTCTCCTTCCTCGATCTCTCCTCCTCTCCGCCTCGTATTCTCCGCCGACCATAGATGCTCGCGGCCATGGATTCCGCTTGAAGTTTTCAGGTTTTCGGTTTTATTTCTTTGATTTTGTTGAATTGCGATTTAGGTTTTTGATGAATTTGGTAGATATGACAAGAGGTGGCGATGACGGTGGTGGAGATGCGGCTAGTGCTGCTAGGAAGACGGTGGGTTTCGATAAGATGGTGGAGGTGCGGTAGAGTCAAATGACAGAAGTAGGTGGTGGAGGTGCAGTTGGTGGAAGCTTGCTGCAAGGAACAACGAGAAAAGAAGGAGAAGACGAGTCTTCGGATCGACACCACGACGGCCGGCGACGGCGACGGTAGCATCATGAAGCTTTAATGTTTGAGAATAATGTTATTTTTATCTGGTTGGGTGTTAGAAGCAGGAACTGAGGAGTGAAGAATTGTCAGTTGTGTTCTAATTCCATTGAGTTATTCATGGTTCTAGTAATAAATTGTATGGTTTTAGTGATAAATTGTATGGTTTTAGTGATAATTTTCTTATCTTTAGTTACGAAATGGTTTTTAGTTATATTTTTTGCATTTGAGTAATTTTTTGTTTCTGAAATTTTGTATGAGCTGGTGAACTTTGTTATTCATGGTTTTAGTAAAAAAAAATGGTTCTATGCTATTTCTCGTGACGTTTTTGTTATTGTTTTGGCATTTTTTCGGTTCAACAAGTGAATATGGGCATGACGGTTCAGATATAGACACAAATAGTCTTAGATTTAGGAATGATTGATATTCAGGTCAGAATATTCGAGTCCCTTAGACAGCCTCTAAGTTAAATATTAATACACTTAGAGTTTTATTGCTTAACTAATTGAACGTAAGACTTGACTAATTGATTTCATTGCTTAACTAATTGAATTTTAGGTTTAACTATTTGGTTTTATTTCTTAACTAATTTGTTTCATTGCGTTAACTACTAAATATCATTGCTTAACTAATTGAATGTCATGCTTAACTAATTGGTTACATAGCTTAACTAATTGAATTTCAAGTTTAACTAATTGGTTTCATTGCTTAACTAATTGAATGTCATGCTTAACTAATTGGTTGTATAGCTTAACTAATTGAATTTCAAGTTTAACTAAATGGTTTCATTGCTTAACTAATTGAATGTCATGCTTAACTTAATTGAATGTCATGCTTGACTAATTGGTTTCATTGCTTAACTAATTGAATTTTAGGTTTAACTATTTGGTTTTATTTCTTAACTAATTTGTTTCATTGCGTTAACTACTAAATATCATTGCTTAACTAATTGAATGTCAGGCTTAACTAATTGGTTGCATGGCTTAACTAATTGAATTTCAAGTTACTAATTGGTTTCATTGCTTAACTAATTGAATGTCATGCTTAACTAATTGGTTGCATAGCTTAACTAATTGAATTTCAAGTTTAACTAAATGGTTTCATTGCTTAACTAATTGAATTTCATTGCTTAACTAATTGAATGTCATGCTTAACTTAATTGAATATCAGGCTCAACTTAGAAAATCATAACTAAATTTCAAAAAAAATCATAACCAAACCAAAATTATTATTAACTAAAAAGAATTTATTTCCACCTTAAAACGAATTCAATCTTCACTAATTGGTTCCATTGATTAACTTATTGGTTTAATAGGTTAACTAATTATTTTTATTGCTTAACTAATTGAATTCCAGGCTTAATTAATACTTTCTTTATAACTATAAATTTATTGGTTCCGTTGATTAACTAATTTATTCAATTGCTTAACTAATTAGTTCCATTGATTAAGTAATTGGTTCCATTGCTTAACTAGTTGGTTCTATTCTTTAAGTAATTGGTTCAATTCCTTAACTAATTAGTTCCATTGATTAACTAATTGATTGCATTACTTAACTAATTAGTTTCATTACTTAACTAATTGGTTGCATTACTTAACTAATTAGTTTCATTAATTAACTAATTGGTTGCATCACTTAACTAATTAGTTCCAATGATTAACTAATTGGTCACGGTGCTTAACTAATTAGTTCCAATGATTAACTAATTGGTCATAGTGTTTAACTAATTGATTTTGTTGCTTAACTAATTAATTCCAGTACTTAACTAATTGGTTATATTGCTTAACTAATTGAATTTCAAATTAACTAAAACAAAATTATTTTAATTACAACAAAATTTTTCATAACTAAAACGAAACTATTCTTAACTATAACAATTGTAACTTAAATAAAATAAAATTATTCTTAACTAAAACAAAACTATTCTTAACTAAACTCATAAAATCACAACAATTTTTTATTAAATCATAAATAAACCTCAAAAATTTATTGTTAACTAAAACAAATTTAATCTTAACTAAAACGACTTTATTCATAACTAAAACAAAAAATAGTTTCAACTAATACAAATTTAACTTTAACTACAATGAATTTCTTCTTAACTAAAACATAATTATTCTTAACTAAAGAAAAAACGACTTTATTGCAAAAGAATGTAACAAAATGATAAAATTTATAACTAAATATTACAAAAGTATTGTTAACTAAAACCAATTTAATCATTTCTAAAATACATAAAATAAATCAATAACAATGTTGTTAGCGTGGCGGCCTTAAGATCTCATGCCGTTGAAGCCTGTGACAATAAATCGGACCTCAATGGTGTGGCTAGGGATTCTTGACCATCACAGGCTCACAGCACTACATCACAGTGTGCACCTTGAGTACGTGTTGGTTGTGTTTCTGAAAACCAATCTTGTACCAGAATTGTCGTGGCATTGCAGCTCCACTGAACTGTGGCTCATGTGTCATTACAGCTCCACTGGACTGTGGCTCATGTGTCATTGCAGCTCCACTGAACTGTGGCTCATGTGTCATTGCAGCTCCACTGAACTGTGGCTCCTGTGTCAAAAACCTCAGCTGCAGATATCAACAGAATAGATATCACAAAATAACATAAAAAAACGCAACAGCAAGAAACAAAAGCAACAACTACATTAAGGCACTAAGCCAAGTAAGAAATTCTTTTGCAGACACGAAACCAAAGCGGCAGGTGTCACAGTAGACTCTGCCGCATAGCTCATAGGGCTTCGGCAACTTAAATCGTTCAACAGAAACAATTACTCCTATTTAGTACACGCAAAATTCAAACAAAAAATGAGGGAAATGAGACTGTAACAGCTGATTCAACAACTGAAAAATACTACTGTGATTCAACATCTTCAAGTTGACATACTGAATTCTAATTAACTCGAACCGAATCACTAATTGCAATTAGTAATTAACATAAACCCTAGAAAAGAAATGAAACCAATTGATTTGAAATAAAACGCCAGAATTCCTTATTTAGATAATCGGATATTCAATTAAGGTTTAGATTTCAATTTGGAAAAGGAACTGAAAGAAAAAGGACGCTCAAAGTGAGGAGAGAAAGAGAGAGATATACCTTGGATGCAGCAGCGACGAGAGGAATTGCCGGAGATGAAGCATCTTTCACGGAAAATCCACATCGGTAACGACCATCACAATCGCCGTCACGCGGTGGCTCGCCGGATACTAACAATCAAACTAGGAGACAAAGACTTCGACGGCGAAACCGCGGCTCTTCTCCTTCCTTTGGCCCACCGATCTGAACAGCAAGTCAAAATGGAGAGAAGAATTAAGGATGGAATGAAGGAGAATTGAAGAGTTAAAGAATTGAAGGAGGATGGAGGATGGAGGAGAGAGATGGAAGATTTACCTCAACAACGCGGAGGTACGGATGGCGACGACGAGGTACAGACGACGGCGTCGGCGGCGAGGTACAAACGACGACGGCGGCGCGGCAATTCGAGGAGAGGGAGAGGCGGAGAGGGAGAGAGTCCCGTTGATGAGAGAGAAATAATTAACAAATAAAACGAAAAGAAATGGACAAAGAGGATTTTATAGTATCTGAATTGTCAGACCCGCCTGTGAACCCGAATACCCAAGATCCGCGTGTTGATCCGTGAAAATTAAGCCCAACTCAGTTATAAGGTGGTCTTACAAGAAAGACCGCTTTATACAAAAGTTTGTACTTAAATAAAGCCCTAACAGGAAAGAGTAGTGAGTACTCCCTACGTGACTCCGTCCCTTAATACTTGCACCGTTTCGATTGGACACGCTTGTCAATGTACATCTTTGATCACCAATATCTTTAACTACATATTATAAAAATTTATAAAAATATTAATATTTTGAAAATATATATAAGATGAAGCCAACAATATATTATATACTAATATTTGTTTTTATATATTAGAAATAAAATAGGGTCAAAGTGAATTATGTGAATAGTAAAAAATGTCAAAACGGTGCGAGCATTCTTTGGTTTTGGCTTCCTGTATACGCTACGGAGAAACCAAAGGCCTTGAAAATACAAGTGGAGTAACTTTGGTCTGAGTGATTTCTTTGGTCTGCAGTCTGCACCTAGCAGCAGGCCAACAGCTATGTTTAGTGGAGTAACTTTTTCAAACTATTTTTTACAGCATAAAAGTCCAACTTCACATGTGCTCATTTATTTCTTTGACCAACTACACATTTGCTAATTTAGACTATTGCTAATTTAGACTTCATTTTGTCATCATATTTCTTCGACCAACAAAACTACGGAGTACCTTTATTAGGCTTTAGCTCGTTCATTTTATCTAATCCGTATCGTACGATAATTGCTGATTTAGACTATTGCAAATTTGTAATGACAGGTAAAGATTCAAATTTTTTGTCAAAATATCTATAACTTCAAAAAAAATTCGGACGGAGTACTTCATTTGCTCAATTATTCTTCGAGCAACAAAACCATTACCTTTATTAAGCTTAGCTCATTCTTTATATCTACCTTACAATAATTACTAATTTAGACTATTATAATGACGCGTAAAGGTTACATTTTCTTATCAAAATACCCATAACTCCTAAATAAATATGGAGGGAGTACTTCATTTGCTCAATTTTTTTGACCAACGAAACCAAAGTTAATAAAAGGTTACTTTACGATTGCACCGATTTTGGAAAATTTATTCTCCGTCGAGAATAATCAAATTGACCTTTAACTCCTTTTTGTTCTTATTACGTTTCGTGTTTGGTAAAAGGTACGAATATTAAGAAAAAACGATCAATGTTAATGTTCTTTGTTGCATTGCAGCTCGGAGAATTGTTGAAGAAGTGTTGACCCTAAAGTTTTGATGATGGCAAAGCAAACTCCTGACAATTGGTTAAGTTATGTTGCATAATAGGTTCCGAGATCCTTAGAGGGATAATGCTAAGTTAAGGAGATCCTGAGTTGGATAAACTAAGCAACGTGGAATATAAGCAAGTAATTGATCCATGTCAGACACTACATTGAAGAAATAATCATTAAGCAAGGCGAGATCCTTAGGCGAGTTCCTAAGGCGAGATCCTCATATATTATGTGGATCCTCGATGTTCCAGAGAAGGAACAAATTGGGAAGTCTTCGAGTGAAGCTTCTAAAGGTGCAACATGAAGACTACAACATATGAGTTTATGTTTAGGATTTATGTAAGTATTTAATATTGTTTATACGTAATTTGGAACGAAAGGAACCTAAGTATTTTGGTACGTTTTAAATGAAATATGTTAACTGTAATTATAAAAGAGTTTTAACTTGGAAAATCTTTTTAATAAATAAAATGAATTTAATTAATAAATGAAACATAGGATTCTGATTTATTATCCTTGTTTCTCAAGTAAAAGATTTTCCATGTTCCTTGAAACTCTCCCCACGTATTTCTGTTTAACGTACATTTAGTGTTTTGATTTGGTCTCCCTTGTTTCTCTCCAACTATGCCCATGTTACTGAGCAGTAACTGTTAGTGGGTAGTTGAGGAGAACATGGGTACCCAACCCTAAGTAAAACTCTCCTATAAAAGGAGAAGAGTTTTGGCTTTTCAAAACACAACTGATTTCTACAAAATCTATCTTAAAGAGCTTAAACGTTTTAAAAGAATCAGTTGGCAAAATAGAGTGTTCCTTGAGTTCCTTATTACTATAAGCTTTATTACGTACTAGAATCTATCTATCATATTGTATTTTGGGTTTAAGGATTGAGTGATCCTTGAGTGACTTAGAGTTAAGTCAAAGAGAGAAAGAGCGACTAAGAGTTTAGTCAAAGAGAGAAACAGTGACTTAGAGTTAAGTCAAAGAGAAAAGGAGCGACTTAGAGTTAAGTCAGAGAGAGAAAGAGTAGCACAGTAATCGAAGGGGATTGCTGTGGGGAACTCGTGTTCGAGAGGAACTCGAGTTAAAGAGTGTATTTGTAATAGAGTTATTGCATTAATACAAAAGAGTAGTGAGGTTCTTCTTGATTAGGGTCAAGAAGGTTCCTCCGTTTTATATCTTTCTTCGCTCATTGTTCTCAGTCTCTTTATTGTTTAAATTCCGCAAGAAACTTACTCAAGTTCCCAAGAAACAATTCACCCCCCCTCTTGTCAAGTGTTCCTACTGAACTATCAGTTGGTATCAGAGCAGGATCTCACAAAAATACAGGAAACCCTGTTGAGAAAAAGTTCCTGGAAAGTATGAACGCTTACGAGAAACTCGAGGAAGGTTATTCCACTCAAAGACCTCCAATGTTCAACGGGAAATTCTACACCTACTGGAAGAACAGGATGGAGATCTATATCAAGGCAGAGAACTATCAAGTCTGGCGAGTCATAGAAGTCGGTGATTTCAAGGTAACAATGACCAATGCTCAAAATGAGGTAGTTCCTAAACCCATGTCTGAATTTACTAAGGAAGATTTTGAGAAATTTGAAATCAATGCAATTGCTGTGAAAATCTTGCATTGCGGCCTTGGACCTCACGAACATAACAGAGTTATGGGGTGCAAGAGCGCAAAGCAAATCTGGGATCTCCTTCAAATAACTCATGAAGGAACTAATGAGGTCAAACGTTCTAAAATTGATTTATTAATGTCTAAGTATGAACGTTTTGAAATGCAACCAAGAGAAACAATCCAGGAAATGTTTACTCGTTTCACTAACATTACTAATGAGCTAGTTTCTCTTGGAAGAATTATTCCCTCTGATGAACAGGTTAGGAAGATCCTAAGGAGCATGCCACAGGATGATAGATGGAGAACCAAGGTCACTGCATTGTTTGAAACAAAGGACTTCACCAAATTCAACATTGAACAATTGGCGGGATCCTTGATGACTCATGAATTACATCTAGGAGCAGCTGTTCCTGAGAACCGAGGCCTTGCTCTCAAGGCTGAGGAACAGGAGGACTCAGAACCTGATGAAGATGAGGTTGCTACGTTGGTCAGAAGAATGAAAAGATTTTACAGGAACTCTAAACCTGGAAATCTAAGAGGAAGGAACTCAATGAGAAAACCAAGCGGTTCCAAGTCTGACCAAGGATGTTTCAAGTGCGGTGATTCTGACCATCAAATCAAAGACTGCCCTCAGTGGGAAAATGAAAAAGGGAAAGGCAAGGGAAAGGATCAATATAAGGAAAGATTCAACAAATCCACCTTTGCCAAGCCCAACTTCAAGAAGGCAATGATCGAAGCTTGGGAAGAAGCCACTGACTCGGAAGAAGATGAGGATCAACCAGAAGAAACAGCAAACCTTTGTCTTATGGCAAAGATCGATGAATCAACACAAGATCCATCAAGTGAAGTAAGTTCCTCAACTCTTCAATCTCTGTCTGTAAATAAATTAGTGGAATTATTGATAGAAACTCTAGACATTTTTAAAAAGCTTATCGTAATAAAGGCTCAAAGTGACAAGGCAATGGAACTTAGAAAAGAACACACAACCTACCTCGATAATGTTAAATCTGATGTACATGGTAGGTTCTTTCAGTTGCCTGACAGGAACACCTCTCTTAAAGACTCTTTTAAAAGTGTTGAAAATGTACATATTATGCTTGATGAAACTAATGAAGTTCAGGAACAGAAGGATTTCGAAAATGGTTTGATTCACTTCACAGATAACAATGAGGAAACTTCTCCAGCTAGACAACATAAAGAGACAGTTGAATCAGGAGTTCAAGAAATCAAAGTGAATCAGGGAGTTCCTACTCAAGAGGAACAAGATCTTAGAGTTCATGATCCAGAAGTTCCTGTTCCTGAGGATCACCCTATTATTCAACAGGAACAAGGAACTCGAGGATCTCAAGGAACTCAAGAAACAGAAGTAACTGAGGAAAGTTTGAATATTCCTGTGGCTCAATCTCAACCTAAGCCATGGAAACATCAGAGTTCCTCTCCAATGGATCTGATCGTCAGCGACATTGAAAGAGGAATTGTGACAAGATCTGAACTCAGGAACTTTTGTACTTTCCATGCGTTCCTCTCCATAATCAAGCCAAATAACCAGAAGGGGATAGAACTCAAATGGATGTACAGGATCAAGCTTGATAAATGTGGAACAATGGTCAGGAACAGAGCAAGGTTAGTTGTTAAAGGCTACAATCAACAGAAAGGTACTAATTTCGAAGAAACTTTTGTTCCTGTTGTTAGATTAGAAACTATAAAAACTTTAATTGTTTTTGCAGCCTTTACAGAAATTAAGTTGTACCACATGGACGTCAAACGTGTCTCCATAAATGAATTTTTTAAAAAGGACGTCTGTGTGGAACAACCTCCCCATTATAAAAATCATGAATTTTCAAATCACATCTATAAGCCTGACAAAGCTCTCCATGGGTTAAAGCAAGTTACAAGATCGTGGTGCGAAATATTATCTAAAATCCTTCTGAAAAATGATTTTAAACGAAGCAGATATGACAAAACTTTATTCTTAAAATCAAAAGGAACTGACTCACTAGTTGTACAATTTTACGTTGATAATATACTGTTTGGTACAACTAATGAAAATTTGTGCAAGGAACATGCAAAGTAAACAAGCAGAAAGAAGCACGGGAAAATGAGATTGGACCTCGGGATGATCAAGCTGAGATAAGTAAGCAGGAAAGTTCCTCACAAGGTATTACTTTTATAGATTTATGCATAACTACTATATACCATTATAAATACATGTGCGTGAAGCATAACTGAAGTTTACCATTGTTAAGGAACAACTAAAAATTTAAAATTAAAATATGTATTTAATTAGTCAAGCAATATGAGATACGTAATTAAAACAGTTCCACTAAAATAGGAGGATCATGGATATATTATTTTTGTTACAATTTTCTTCCATCTTTTATTTTTCCACAAATTATTTTTATTATTTTTATTTCTTTTTATATATCCATATTTTTATTTATTTTTTTCATTGAATTTTATTTTTTTCAAAATTAAAAGCTAATGGATCACACCTATGGATCTCTCATACCCAATTCCACCACCAAATTCAAATTTCACCAATTCAAACAAAAGAAACCCTGAAAATCAAAAACCCCCAAATTCAAACCCTAAATATCAAAAATCCCCAAAATTAAAACACCAACCACCACCGCCGGCGGCCGGATCCAGCAGGCCACGACCACCGGCCTAGTTGCACCCAGCCCAGCGACCGGACTCGACCCGGCCAACCGACCGAGCCCAGCCGCTAGCCTCGAGCCCAGCCGCGAACCACCACACATTCGTTCTTCTACCCAGCCACGAATCACCACCTCTCCACCCCACAACAACCAGCGACACCGCCCTCCCAACCGTCCACCTCCACCGTCGTCGCCGAAACCCACCGGTGACCGCGAACTTCCAAAACAGCCCATTCTCCTGTTCGCGACCCACATTCCATTCGCCAAGTTCGCACACCAACCCGACCCCTCTGTTCTGTTCAGTTCGCCGAGGAGGATGAGGAGTTGCAAAACCGAAAAAAAAAATAAAAAATAAAAAATAAAAAAATAAAAAATAAAAAATAAAAAAATACGGATTGTTCTAAGGGGGAAATTACCTCAGTCCGTGTTCCTTCGGTTGTTGATGAAAATATGGTGACGAGGTTTACAATTAACATTGAGGATTTATGGTTTATGTATTATTTTTAAAGGGATGCCGTTGTTATACCGGAAAAAAAAAAAAAAAAAAAAGAAGACAAAAAAGAGTATGACAGGGTTCACAAAGTGGTTCCAAGGTGAAATATTCTCTGTTGTTTGTTGATATATATTATGATAATGAGAATGATGATGAGAAAGTGGAAGAATGAAAAGACGCAATTGAGAAAGGATATGGATCTATATGCAGTTGAAAAAGGAACAACCTAAACTTGCTACATACCCAAGCCATCTTTCCTGATCCTATCCATTTGTGTTACATTACGCTTTTGATTTTTTTTGGAACTTTTTATTTTTTTTTTTTTTTTTTTTTTGTATGTAACCATCTGTTGGGAAACATACAATTTCTCTTCCTTTATTTCTGTGGAACTCCTAAAAGATCGTATCTCTAAAAACTTGGCTTGTTAATTATTACGTTTTATATTCGAATTTAGTACGTTGGAACTTAACTTTGAGGCTAACTTAGTTTGCCAACTGTTGATCGGAGGGCGCTATAATCGGTATATATTAGTATTGTGTATTTCTACTTTTTGTTAATGCCAACAGGGGG